>NC_039249.1:16739622-17042699 GCF_003368295.1 Carassius auratus
CTAGATTTCAGATTTGGGTGTGGAGAGGGGAAAAAATTGTTTTTGCTCCATACCTACAAAGATTTAAAAAACACCACACGCAATACTTTTTATGTACACTATATTTGGTAGGCTCGTGTATCATGTCAGCAATTTTGAATTTCCTCTGCATTTTTGGCCATTTCGAGGCATCATCAACGAATGCTTCCCAGACTTTTAATCAGATCAACATGATATTTGGTCAGTCTCATCTAAAGGCCTTTGCACAGTGCATTTATTTATTATTATTATTATTTTTTTTTCATAGATCCATACACCTGTCAGAAATCCGAGACGGGCGACTTGAATCCAGCAGAGTTGTGGTGGTGCGCTTCATAGAGTCCGAAGCAAATGTACCCAGCATGCTGGACAAAATTAAACTGGCAATGGGTAACAGTGACACTTATGTTATTACTGATGCTCAAGGTAATGAGGTCTTGGAGTCAGAAGGCACAACTGGTAAATATGATTTTGGTTTCTCATTACCTTTCTACAATTGTGATGATCCAGACTTTAATCAGTATTGTCAATACAGGTTCGTGTTATTGGAGGCAGAATTCAAGGAAACTTCATGCTGTGGAAAGGGCTGCATTCAGGCAGTGGCAGCTGAGGAGGGCTCAAATGAGGTAATGAGATTATGAAGTGTGGTATATCGCATGCATCAAATGGTAACCTTTAGGGATGTAACAATGTCACCCTATCACAATAAAAAAAATAAAACTATGTATCATAGATTGTAGTGATCTGTATTGTGTTTGATCACACAAAATGAGTTGCCGTGAGAATCAATTTTACAGAGTTTGTCAGTACATGTAGGCCTGTTGAGAGTTCTCGAGCCACGACGCATGTGCGAAAACTGGGAACTGTAGCACTTAGGGCTATGTCAGGACGTCATCTTCTCAGTTCTCGCACAAGCGTCATTGCTCTCGTGAACTCTCTCATCAGGCCTAACCTGAAGAAAATGAATAGTTGAATAGTTATTTGGTTTTTCTTTTTGTACAAATTATTAGTTGCTTGATAACTTAAGGTTGAGCCACTGAAGTTACTTTTTACTTACTTTCTGGGCCGGCCAGTTTTAATTATATAGAAGCCTATAGAGGAGTGATCCAGTGCTCCGATTTAATAAAAAACTATCTTAATTTGTGTTTCAAAGATGAACAAAATGAGGGTGAGTATTTACTGCGTTTTCATTTTTGGTTGAAATAACACTTTACCACAGCGGTGTTACGCATGTAACGCTGCACTCATTTGCAGTCACTAAAGTTTATTTGCATTAGTTTTAAAGCCTTGCCGCATGTTATTCTGAAATGTTTACACAAAGCGTGCACCCTAAAAGACTGCCAAATAGCACTTGATTACTGGATCTCCCTTTCACATTTAATAATGCCAAATACACAAACACTGTTGGTTTGGTCTAAAGTAAATGGTTGGGATAAAATAAAACTCCATCTGATGTTTTGTGAGTCTTAAAGGGGAAGCAGTAAATGTCCTGCTGCTTGACCTTTTAAGGGATAGCTCAACTATAAAAATGAGAATTCACTCTCACATGTTCTGAATCCATATTAATATATTTATGCTGAACCAAAAAGATTTTCACAAATTTGGACCATTATATTTGACAAAGTTGCTGGTCTCCATTTACTTCCATAGTATTTTTTTTTTTTTTTTTTCTATTATGGAAGTCAATGGGAACCAGCAAATATTTGATTACGTACATTCTTCCAAATAATTTGAAAAGGGGGAAATTGGTTTTGCTGTACTGCTCAGTCCTTTGAAAAATAATAAAACCAACATGAGTTTTTTTTTTTTTTTTTTTTCTGGAGAGAAGAAAAAATTCTTGATTTTTGCCTACCCCTATCTGTATGTCCTTTGACGTAATCCCAACAACCGGAATCATTATTTACTAAATTGGGGTTAAACAATACCAACTAAATCATGAGGAATGCATTTCTTTACACTTATTACTTATGGTTTCCAACAGGTAAATACAGGTTTCATACATTTGATGAAAAATTTGACACTTAACTGTCTCATGTGTGTGTGTATATGTGATTTCATTAATAAAGTTGTTTTCCTCATAGCCGAAGACATCCGGACACCTCTGCACTGCAAGACCTGAAACAACAAGTAGAAGAATTATTGGAGGCCTCCCAGGGACTGGAGGCTGTATCCCAGCAAATCCAGAGCATTGTCTCCAGTGCAGAGAGAGCTATGACAAGAACCATTGGGACGGCCCTAAAGGAAACTTTTTCATGTTCAATTTGCACTGGTATGAAAATTGACTTGGCTCCACACACCAGCCTGTTTGTCTTTTTATATAAAGTTTTTCAGTAAATCTGCACAATGTTATAATTATCTAATAAGCATTATATGGTGGATCCTTATCACATTGGGCTTCATTTTGGCATTGATGTGGATTTTGTCTGGAAATTCTTTATTAAAATGCTTCTCTGATCTAAATCTACCCCCGACAACCTCCTAACATGTGCTTCAGTATTTGTAATTGGATCGACATATTGGGAATATTTAAACTGATCTTTTGAGTTACGTTTACAACACAATGATATGCTTAAACTGAAGTTTTCTTCCGCGTATAGATGACACCATTGTCAAAACGATCCACAAAACTACTAAAAGTGCCGTTTTCTGCTGCCAGGCCAATATTTGACGAAACCCCTTTAGACCAGTGATCTCGAACTCAATTCCTGGAATGCCATAGCTCTGCACAGTTTTGCTCCAACCCTAATCAAACACACCTGATCCAGCTAATCAAGGTCTTCAGGATTACTACAAACTTTCTTGGAGGTGAGAGTTGGAGCTAAACTGTGCAGAGCTGTGGCCCTCCAGGAATTGAGTTTGAGATCACTGCTTTAGACTGACCATAAATGTGCATGATGCCATTTTCAGTTGCATGGTTTTGTTTACACACTATGTCACAAAACTGTACATTCAAACTGGTTTTCAGGCACTCAAAAAGCTGTTGCCGTGTAACGTGAACGACACAGTTTAACAAAAAATTTAAAACTTTTGGCCATGTAAAATGTGCTCAATTGCAATCTGGTAGTGATTATCACAAATGCATGTTAATTCCAGGTGTATGGGAACCAGTGACAGAACTCCTTTACAAGATGATAATGTATGGCTGGTTTGTAAAAGGAAGGGTTTCCTAAAAAAAAACTAGCACTGTTTTCTACTTTCTAACCACGACTGAACTTGTGGTGAGCTGTTTTGGTGTCTGTTGCTAATGTTTTGCACCATTTCACTTTCTTCCAGGAATTATGGAAAACCCAGTGCTTACATCATGCTGCAGGAGCATTGTGGGGTGCAAGCTGTGCGTCAACCAATGGGAGGCAACATCTGCCCAGTGCCCTAAATGCCGCTCCGAAGAGTACCACGTGACTGAAGTTGCTGGTCTCTCCAGTGCCCTGGATGCAATTAAAAATCTTGTTTAAATTTCAATAAGTTTCAACTTGTGCAGAATCCATTTCGGTCACCAGAGGACCAGGTTGCTGTGGAGAGGCAGTGTCCTGACATTGCATCTCTTTTTGAACGGGTTTTCAATTTCCAACAAGAAGAGTTCCAAAATGCTTTAAAAAATACTAATTGATCTTGTTCGAGTTCATGCTTAAGTGTTCCTTACTGTCTTCTGAATTAAAGGATACTCCACTTTAAAATAAATTCTGTCGTCATATACTCGCCCTCATGTTTTTTTCAATCCTTTATGAACTTCTTTCTTCTGCTGAATAGAAAGGAAGATATTTAGGAGAATGTCAGTAACCAGACAGTTTCTGGTCTCATTGACTTCCATAGTAGGAAGATATATATTATATATAATAATAATATATATATTTTATTATCTATTCGGCAGAAGAAAAATTCATAAAGGGTTGAAAAAACATGAGGGTGAGTGTATATGATGACATTAAATTTATTTTAAAGTAGAGTATCCTTTACAAAGTGAACTGGATCAGGTTCCTGTGGAATAAAAAATGTTCTTGATGGCATGCACTGTTTCTAGTTTTTATTGTTTGTTTATACAGCCAGGACTGGACTTCCTGCTTTTACACACACACATATATTTTATTTTTTGCATGGTAGAATTATGTAATCTGCTTATTGCGAGCCTAAATTGGTATTTAACCCTTGTGCGGCCCTCATTTGGGAGTCACACTCAGGGTCTTCACGGTCATAAGTGACCGGACACCTAAAATGTAACTTTTTTGCCCCCCAGTAAAATCAGTGGAATATATTTTTATTCAATAATATTTTTTCTTTTGTATTTTGAGAAAATTTTAAGGTATTAATTCATATTTATGCAATAATTATAAACAATTTTTCTCATAGAAAATAGTACATAATTTTTTTTTCTAATTTTTCTAAATTATTTTCGAATTAATGTTGTATTTCAGATTAAACCAGAGACTAGGCCTTTCAAATACATTTTTTTTGAAGATTTTTTAGCGCCACCTGGTCAGAGCAAAGAAAGAAAAACATGTAAGTGCATGGTGCAACCACTTATTACCAGTATAGGAATCTATAGAGAGGCTTGTGAATTCCCTTATTGTTTTTAGACATAATTGCTTACTCATATTAAGTAGTGGACTTGAATATATATTAATACATTCTAAAGAGTACTTTTTGTATATTTTTTTATATTTCTTCTGTTATAAATAATGATTTCATGCATTATTTGCATTAAAGTTTTTGCATTATGATTGCAATCAAACCTGAACATATTGTTCAGTGGCACAGAGCTCCTGCAAAAAAATAAAAAATAAGAATCCTCAGAATGGTGCAAAGGACCAAGTCTGAGTTTCTAAGTGCACTGACAAACCCAAGAGGCAGCGCTTGCTTCTCATCGCTGTTTTACAGACAGCAGGTCATAGGTGTGTGCGTGTGTGTGTGTATGTGATTATTTAGAGTGTCATACCTTCACTGCTGTTAGATTTTCTCTGCATTATGACTGAATTATTGAATGGATTTCACATTCTCAAAACTTTGCTCTGTGTTACAGACACAGTAGTTCATAGGTGTCTATGTGTAAGTATGTGTGTGTGTGTGTGTGTGTTTGTGTGTGTGTGTGTGTGCATCTGTGTGTGATTGGATGTGTCAATATCACACTCTTGATGTTTTATAGTGTTATCCCTTCACTGCTGTGCACTTTTTTTCAGTTTTGTGATCGATTTGTAGATTGTGTACACAAATATTCTCTGAATTGTTGTATTTTTGTCTATTTCCCATTCATTTCCTATGGACGGTCATTTTTGACCGAAGACCATGAGTGTTACTATTTTTTTTACGCCCACTTAGACTGTTCGAATCATGCCCTCAATTTTTTTGTGTGTTCACACCCCAAATGCCATGAAGGTCACCGCATTTCATATCATTCCGATGAAGCTGTGATTTTTAACATTTCAAAACGTAAAATATTCCGGTCAGAAATGACCGAAGACCGCACAAGGGTTAATCATTATCAGGGTGACTTGCCACCAACTGCTGGTGTTTTTTTTAATATATATTGTAAGTAGTGTTTCATGTTGTCACTTCACATTTAATGGCCTCTTAGAATGAAATTGCCATGTAAATTCACAGTGCCTCCTCTGAGCTGCAATAGACAGTGTGTAAAGTACATCTAAATGCCAGGTCAGATGCTGTTTCTGTGCCACCTATACTGCAAAGCTGGGTGTTTGTTCATCAGTCAGCATGAAGCCTCTTACGTTGTTGATTTAAATTTCAAAACACAATTCGACATTTGCTCGCATTTTTTTCACGAAACCTCATTTTATCGAAGGGTGCTAATGAAGCTGTGGCGATATACAACACGCTTTAAGAAAAGTTTATTTCCATCACACTGTAAAGTGATCTAGAGGAAAAGCAGATGTGTTTTGCCTATTGGCATACATAGAATCATTTTTCTATGTAATAAAAAGGTATTTTTATTTATGCTATTATAATTACACCGGGTCACCAACTAATGACAGCTTGAAATCTACAGT
Source organism: Carassius auratus (assembly GCF_003368295.1). NCBI lineage: Eukaryota > Metazoa > Chordata > Actinopteri > Cypriniformes > Cyprinidae > Carassius > Carassius auratus. The sequence goes on from NC_039249.1 coordinate 16,745,637, forward strand.
AAATTAACACATAATTTTTGACTCTTCAACCGAGTTTAATGGTATTTAAGAAGCCCTTAACATTATGAGCTCAACATTAAATCTGTAACTTGTAGCCAACATTAAGAATAGGGTTGTGCCGGTGAGGACATTTTCCCATTGATTAGTTAACTTATGACAACACCAATGTTATTTGTTAATCTCTTCTGTAGATTTTGATCTTTTTAAGTTATGATATATTTTTAATTAAAAAACAACAGTAAAATAGTACAATAAATAATAATAAAAAAACATCGCGTGTAGCCTACTATAATCAAACTAATAAGACGGATGACATAAAATACCCATATTATAACAAATAAATAAAATATATTTGGAAATCGCCCTTTAAAATGAAGGCTCGGTTAGTGGTTCACAATTATTTGGTTAAAACAAAGACAAAGTCACTTATATTAAAAAATATATATTTATGTTTTTGTTAACATAAGTTATATTGCGCTTTTAATTGTCTCCGCTATCGTCCTGTCAATCATACTCGCGGGTCATTTTCAGTAAAAAAGTATTTCCCCATCATCGGTAAGTCCCCCAAGTTTCTGACTGCTGACCGAACACTGGTCATTGATCCTCTCCCGCTCGGCGCTGTCTAGCGCAGCTTCACCACACAGATTTAACTCCGCACAGCTAAATAAAACGGGCTGGTGGCAGACTAATATTTAATATTTCTGATTTCTGTGAAACGCGTAAAGCTGCACAGAAGAAAGCCCAACAGGACCTGCCCTGCACAGTTTAAGAATCGGTAGCCATAGTAACGTTAGAGGACTATTATTTTGTTGAACAGACCTGAGCGACAACTGATGACGTCACGTGCCCAGATTTGCTTGACCAATCGGCGGAAGGGGGCGTCTTAGGACCGCCCACATGTGGAAAACGAATTTTGAAGTCATTTATTCGTTTTATGCCTCTGAACTAAAAAACGAAAAATCAAGCCGAAATCTCGTTTTTCGTTTTTTTAAAAAAAACGAAAAACGAATAAAGGGGCCGTTTTCTCGTTTCTGCTTATTTCATTTCAAATTGGAAAACAAACTATCAAAACGTACACGGACCAAGAAACTTTTATTGCAGAGACTGACAGAATGGCTCGAGTTGAATAACTACCTTATCAGATCACGGAAGTCCAGAAATGACAGCACCAGCAGTAAGGGATCAGACGGTAAGTTATCCAGGCTGAGCACTATGGACGTTGCCATCTTTGTAGCGAATGCAGAACTGAAGCCCCGCCCCTTCACTGCGACGACAAGAGGGCGTGTCCGCACGCTGCTCTGTTATCAAATATTGCGCACATGTTGCCACACTAACGATTAACCAAGCAAAAATGTACGATGTGAGCAGTAAGGTATCTAAAGATTTTTTTTTTGACATCACTTAAAGATCCTGAATCCTTCCTTTTGTCTTTTATTTTTTTATTTATTACACACACACACACACACACATATATATATATATATATATATATATATAAGGGTCTAAACCACAGAACACAAAAGACGAATAATCTCCAGCCTATACTTAAAGGGGGGGGTGAAATGCTCGTTTTCACTCAATATCCTGTTAATCTTGAGTACATATAGAGTAGTACTGCATCCTTCATAAATCCAAAAAGTCTTTAGTTTTATTATATTCAAAAGAGAAAGATAGTCTGTACCGATTTTTCCCGGAAAAACTCGACCGGCTGGAGGCGTGACGTGTGGGCGGAGCTAAAGAATCACGAGCGCGAATAGGCTTTTGCGTTGAGAGCATGTGGAAGCTGTGACATTACCGTGAGGGAAAACCCATCATCCAAAACAAACCATGGCTTACAGTCAGATTCAGCCGTTTATTTATGATCCAGAATCAGATCCCGAGGCTGAAACTGAACGAAAGCAGCAGCAGAAACGACTCGCTCCGAGCGGGGCTCGAACCCGAGTCTCTGGCATGGGAGGGGACGCACTAACAAGGAGGCAGAGATATTTGAAGCAGTTTTACTCACCGCCTGTGGTTCCAACACATGATCGTGACCCTTTTTCCTTGGGATTGCATCATCCTTAAGAAATAAACGATACGCAAATCCGTCGTCAAACTGGGCCTTGTGAACAAGCATCTTCGAAATGCAGGGAACAAACAAAAACACTTGCACAACTCTGTTGATGCTCTGTAAAAATAAACTCCATCCATTGGTCCCTTAATGCTGTTTTTTTTTTTTTTGGTAATCTGTGCAGGGTTGTCTTGCACTGGCAACCAAAAACACACTTCTTTTGTGACTTTTCGCGACGCTCTCGCTCTGATCAGTGAATCGCTCTGATCAGTGAAATGTCTGTGCTGCGCTCAGCCTCTATATACTTAGGACCCATATAAGGAAATTCCGCTCCATCTAACTTCACACAGAGCCATACTCGAAAAAAACTTTCCGAAACTTGTGACAAACCGGAAGGAGTATTTTGGGAGCAAAAATACTCATTCAAACTTACAACTTAATTTTTGAAACTTTGTCCATGTTTAGCATGGGAATCCAACTCTTTAACAGTGTAAAAAACTCAGTATGCATGAAATAGCATTTCACCCCCCCTCTAATTGTCTTATGAAAAACTGTCATCAGTTTAATTTAGAGCCAAACATAATAACATTTATAAACTGCGGAAAATTCCTAAACAGCTCTGACTGATTCATAAATCTTTCGCTAAAAGAACCCTGCTCACAGCAATCGCTGCTCGTTGTATTTTCAGTAGTTATGTTGCTAACGTGTGAAACATTTGTGAGAGTGGTTTAACAAGCGTTAACAGAGCCGAACAGTTCTGTTATTTTAAGACAACTTTGCCATTTATTAAAGTAATTTATAAGGCTGAAATAATGTGTTTACCACCTGTTTTATATCACCTGAAGATGGCGTCACAGGTCCATTTTCTCTCTGGTGTTCTCAAGGTCAAATCCGTCAAACATTGCCGCTTCATGAATCACAAACAGCTCCATGCTTTAAAAGGAACGAGTTCCAAACCTTAAAGATATTACAAAAGCAGTTAGAAAAAAAAGACCTGACAAAATAACATTGCCTAATTCTACAGTCATACCATTGTCATTATTAGTAGCATGATGGATGCCAGTGAGGTGCTTTTCCTCTGTTCAAAAAAACATCTCTCCTCTAATCTCAGAATCTTCACTTATGCTTTCATGAGGACAAATGCTGAGACATCTGTCTAAATCTTATCTTGTAATAAAATCAGTCAAAAGTCATTTTGTGTTATTATTGTAAATATTATTATTGTAAATTATTGTAAAAAAAAAAAAAAATAATAATAATAATGTGTACAAATGAATGTGTCAGTAAGAATGTGAGAATCTTGTTTATTTCTTTTTACCATATGCACTATTGGCACACAAGAAAGTGAGAGAAGTGTATGAACAAACCTAATGCCATAAGTTTGGTGGCACCAGGCAAAATCACAAAAAATAAAGGCCTAGATATCAGAAACGCAAATGTAAAAATAACCATATTTATAAAATCTAACCCTGTTTTTAATGTTGTTTAACTTTTTAGCTCAAACAGCAGCACATAGTGCTAGCAACGCCAAGGTCATGGATTCCCAGCAAATTCGTGAACTGATCAATTGCGATGTAATGTGCATTGGATAAAAGCATCTGCCAAATGCATCAATAAAACAGCCTCTCTTCATAACAACACTCCTACACTACATACCTCATTATTTTAAGAATCTCTCTATACTGTGAGTGTATATATGAAGATCTGCTACAGCACGCCCAGTGTGTGAAGGTGAGTTCATGCAGCTCTGACGTAAAGGCTGACGTACAGCCACTTTGTTGATGAAAAGGGTGGGCTGCAGTGACAGACTTCTCCTTATTGAGGAGGGGTTGCCAGTGCCAGCCATCTAAGCCCCTCCCCTTTGATTATCTCCCTTTAAGCTCTGTCTGCCAGGCTGAGTTTCAGACATTGCATCATGAACACACACACACATACACGTGCCACTCTATGACTCTAGCAGCTCTCCACTCATCTCCTCTCTCCTCCTCCTTCTCCTCCTCTCTCACCATGGAGTCACATCACTGAAGAGTGCATTGTTCCTCCTGTTTGCTCCTCTTCTCTCCTCTGCACTTGATTCGGTGTGTTTGGGTGTCTGTTTGAAGGTGGGAATGCTCGTGTCTGCGACAGCGCTGTTGGGGGCTACGCTGGGAACCGTGTCTGGAGTGTTGACTCTGTGTGGTCTCTCCCTGCTTTGCAAGAGCTGTAAAAAGGGGAAACTTGAGAGAGGGGACGAGACTGACCCAGAGAAAGCCAAACCCAGTATCCTGCATACTCTGACACAGGTAAGACCAATACTCATCATGGACCAGGTTTGGTTTTAAATGCAGGCACAGACAAGAGCTTGTAAATGAACAAACAGAGATGAGAACACAGGCTGGGGTATGCAACGAGCGAAATGTTCTGACTCACCTGAGTGGAAGGATGGAAGTGGCACTTACATAACACAGGTTAGCTCACTGAGGCAGAAACAATGATACTGTACTAAAAATTATTATTTTTGCATGTATCTTTACTGGATGACTGTGTCATCATGCCTGCTCATAATATAACATTATGGTGTAAATGTACTGAAAATTATGTTCTATTCTATGATTACATAGTACATACATTGTAAATCAAATTTAATGGCTGCTGTATTTGTGAATATGTCACCTTATGTCATATTACTGATGCTTGGTGTAGTAGGAGCAGAAAAACCAAAACAATCTCATGTCAATTTGTATTTCATAATTTAATGAACCGTTGGTTAATTTGTATGATCTCATTTATGCCTTTTCATGTGATTTGCTCACTCCCCATATGACAGTTATGTTAGGGGTGGGCATTCATGCTTACCTATTTTCATAAAAAAATATTTTTTATTAATATCAGTGCTGCAAATCAAAAGAGAATGATCAAAATCAACCATCTGTGTTCTCAAATCAGATCAGCTCTCTCACAGAACTCTTGATGGTTTCAAAGAACATTGAGTTCATCCAGTAACAGGCAAGTTAGGAACGGTGAGGGACAAGTGTTCTATTATTAGAATCTTCTCCAGAGTGCTTTTATAATAGGTAATTAATTTAGAAATGATTCGTCTGTGTGTGTTTTTGTGTATGTGCACACACTCGTGTACATACTCACACGCTGGTGTTGTTGGGTATCTCCTGAGCTTTCCCTGAAACAGTCTAGAGTCACGACTCACACACACAATTGTTCTTCTCTCATGACTTCTGTCATGTCTTTCTATTGACTTGTATTGTTTATCTCGAGCTAATGATATTTCCCATCCACTGGTTGTAAATGTAAACCTTACTGAAACATTTTTACAATTGAACATTTTATGTTTTTTTTTTTTTTTTATGTTTATTAAGATGTTTTTCTCATAGGGACCACAATGTAGATTATTTCAGATTTTACTGTCCTTTTGGGGACACTTTGGTTGTCATGATGTTTGCAAAAACCGACCCATCCACACACACACACTTCCTTTCATAGCCTTTATATATTAATATCTTTGTATATTTATGCAGTCAGTAATAATTCCTTGCAGATTGCTGAATGAAGACCAATAGGGATATCAAAAATAGATGTCACACAAACAAGGCATCAAAATTTATCAACAGCAAAATGTCTTTATTAACTTAGGGGCTTTCTTATGACTGTGTGTTTCATTGAGGTATTGAAGTCTAGAGCCTGAAAAAAACAGGAAAGCATGAATGAAAAAATCAATACCAGAGCACTCCATTTCCCTCAGGTGGGCTGTTATCATGCTGAAATAGAGTGCACAGAGGAAGGAGCGAGAGAGGATATTCTTATACACCTCTCATCTTCCTACATCTCCCACTTTATTAATAATAAATACTGGTGCAGTGAGACAGTGCCCGCCTGCTTTAAAATCCAATATGAGATTGACCTAACGCTAAATATATACTGTATACTGATACACATGCACAGACAATCACATTATTCTTCAGTGTGGTGTTTTTTACACACAATCAGCAAATTAACAGTTAATTAATCAGTCAATTAATCAGTTTTCGCTAATGTCTGCCTCAGCTTACATTTTAATTGGGCATATCAAAAGAGGCTGAAATATCTCAGAGGGAAGTCTATCCTATCACCCTTGCAGTGTTTTTTCAGCATCAAAACGATATATGTATATTGACATTTTAAATAATTGAACTGTTAATGTTTTATGCATTCATTTGATTACTAGTTTTATTTATGGTATTTGTATTACATTATAAAACATTAAAAACATAAAAAAGAGCACTATTATTGTTAAAAGGTTAATAAATGATTACATTATCATTAAAAGGTTTATTTATTTAATTCGGTAGTCACACTTTTTGATTATTAAAACAGAACAAACAGAATTTGAAGGGGGAATAGTTGATTTCACAAGGGATGGATTATTGTCCCTGTATTTCTCATCACTTTTAAATGCCCGTTTCATGTCAAGGTGGTTAAAAATAATGCAGAGTACAGAATATGTCTGTGTAATATAAGGTTTGAATATGGAAATGATTCATTCACGCTGAGCCAATATTACTTTTTTTTTATCATTGGGCTGATAGTCTAATTTTATTGCATATATTCTTTGCTGTATTGGTACTGTAAAGATAATACCTGGCATGATCAATGTTTTCTAGATATTCCATCATAATTAAAAACAAATTCTCAGCAGGGTGAAAACCTGACGGTTAGAGTGAAATAATTTTTTTTTTACCTGTCTATTCTCATAACCAATCATGTTTTTTTTTCTCTTTCTTTTTTATGTACATGTTTTAGTTCAGTGTGCAGAAATGCACAGAACCCATCCAGCCTCAAGCATCTTTGAAGTTTCCTCAAATCTACCGCCCCAAACCTTCTGTCACTTCTCAAGAGGTAGTAAACTACAAAGAACATGGAGCTGCCAACGACACGTCTGCTGCTGAGCTCGACACCTGTAACCAGGCAACCGAACGTGAGGAGGTCTTCTCCCTCCCGCGGCAAGGTAAGGAAATGACAGCTAAAATCTAATTGAACTTAATGGGGGAGGCTGTATGTGTGCGGGTGTGTTTGTGTGACGACGAGGTTTTCTGTGCAATCCAGACTTCCAATGCATTCCAGCCAAGAAGAGAGAGACCAGCTAATTTCAGCCAGTCTGAATTCAGGAAAATCCAAGTTGACTATTTATGGGGCTGACAAATTCATCTCACCCCTTAAGGCATTAGATGCAAACTGGAATTTCAGCCATTAAATACCATTAACATGTTAGATACTAGTGTCATTTGCTGCTGCTGTTAAAATCTGTGCAGATATGCCACAGAGACAGTTGATAGCCTCTCGCATTAAAGTAATAAAACCTGCTACTATAATCATGACTGTTCATTGACATGCATTGATCTGACTCACAGTTTATATCACATCATGTGAAGGTTAAGCTACATACAATATAATAATTCATGATCAAGACCTTCCTTTCTGAGCGAGACTTGCCGTTTATCCGCCCACTATCAGATGCAGAAAAAGAAAGATAATAAGTGCTAACTTTTTTGAAAAATGTAAAAGCATGTGTACTGTTTTTCTCAATGCTGTGCTGCGTTGGCAGACCAACAGCGTGATATCACGTATGATTGCTTGCATAGGATCATTTTAGGTGCATTGTTGTTGCTTACATTGTGTATTTATGATGCTGTTTGTCTTCAAGCAGCACTCACGAATGAATCCTAACTTAATCAATGTTATTGACTGATTCAGTTATATCACTGGTTCCATGACTCACTTTAAAAAGATACTTGTCGCCACCTACTGGCTCATCAATGTAAGCTGCAGAAAAAGTCACTTAACAATCCTCACCACTAATGCATACAAACAGTGAAAAGTCCCAGGAGAACCAGGAGTAACTATAGTCTGTATTGCTGGATTAAAGAATCCAAAGGATTTTAATAAGAAACTGTGCACCTAAAATAGTCTTTATTTACCCAGAGTTGAATCTCACTTATATTCATTTTCTTCATATTAGTTTCCACAGATGAAACTCCATGTACATCTGAGCAAACTGGTGCCATGACGACAAGTAGCTCCATCCTATATCCCAAACTGCACTTCTCCATCAGCCTGCACAAAGAAAATGGAGAGCTACACATCAGCATTGTAGAAGGTATTTAACATTCATCTACATGTTTCTAGAAATATATTGGGGCACCTGTGAATTACAGATGAAACTCAGACTACATTGTGCAGCATGCCTTTGAAGATAATTTACCAACTAGTGTTTCAAAGGATACATACAATAAGTGTCAATATCCTGGATCCCTGTGGAAATGCTGTCAAGTTGTAACAAGACTAATTTATCAGCACTTCACTCTTCATCATCTTTTTAACTTCAGAAATGTGATTACACACATAAACACAAAAATACACAAAAGTCAGAAAGCATTTCCACAGGAATCACTGTACCAACAGGATCATTTTCAAAATAAATAAACAAAAATACACAGTTGTTTGAAATAAGAAAAATCTTTGAGTTAAATGTAGAGCTACGTTTAAGCTGAAGTACTAAAATCACAAAAAAACTAAACTTAACTTAACAAAACTTGAAATTAAATAAATTAGTGCTGAATATATTGAATGTAAATATTGAAAAAAACTTTAAAATAAAAAAATAAATAAAACCTAACCCAAAATAATATTAATACATACTATAACATTATATAAATAATACTAAAATAATACTAATTTAAGTTATTTACAGATATTTTGGCTGCTACTACCAAATCATTGATTCAGTGAATTTAGTAAAAATTGACAACCGAGTTAGATTGTTTCTCAAAATAATAATTCACACTGAACTGGATCAACAGATTTATTCAAATGAACAAACAAGCTCGCACAAAATCATGCCTCAAGAAGTTTGTGTCAATTAAAGACCATATGTGTTTTAAATTCAGCTTAATGTATGCAGCTCAAGCAAACTGATATCCTTTAGATGCTGAGTCTTAAGCTTAAAAAAATGTCTGGAGTCTGTGCTCACTGCAAATCAGGGCAAAATATCAATGCAAAGGCAGTAACAAACACATCAGATGCAGATACAAGCAATTCTGCACTCATCCCCTAGCTATGCTCTAGGAGCATTTTTTCAAGGTCACATAACATGAGCAGATATCTGTAAAAAGCAGGCTTTGGTGTTGTTCTTGTAATCATTTATGGCTCAGCCAGGTGTGTTGTGTTTGTGGGATAGAGGTGTCACTGTACAGTGGTTTTGCTCTGCTTTCAAGGCTGGAACAGAGAGAGGTTTTGATATTCAAACTCTCTGTGATTAAACCAATGTTTGAGAGAAATAAAAGCCTCTTTCAGGCAGCTTAAAGCCTCTTAATCACAGAATTACCATTTCAATAGTAGCAGCCGTGATTGATACGCATCATTATTGGTAATGAGCGTAAATCTGCTTTAAACTCAAAACCTCTATTCCACTCATCCAAACAGGAAAATGGGGAGAGGATCAGTCATGCCAGCTGAGATGTAGAAATGAATGAAAGTGAGGAGTCATAAAAAAGAGAGCAAGTGAGCTTTCGGTGGCTTGGAGCAGCTTCATGTGGCCCAGTTTGTCATCCTGCTCCTTGTTATAATATGACTCATATTCTCTTCTTTCCACAGCTGAGAATATATCAGTGGAGGCCGGATGTGAGGGATATATATCAGGGTGTGTGAGCATCTCTGAAGAGCAGAAGCATGCTCACACAGCCGTCCACAAGCTGGCAGCGCATGTGCAGTGGGGAGAGGAGCTGGTGTTCGCTCTCCCCATGGAGGGCACAGAAGACACAGACAGTCTAGATGGAGAGGTGGCTCTCTCACTTCACTGCTGTGATCGATTCTCCCATAATTCCACTCTGGGCACGATGCGCTTTAAGCTGGCTGATATAAGCATGATGTTGGACGCTGATTGCTGGGTTGATTTACAGCCACCCAAACAGGTGAGGAATCATTGCTTAATATGTCCATGACTGCAACATTCAGCACTGTTCATTTCAGCTGAGTGATACAGTTAATCTCAACTTTGTCAGCTGGTCGTAATCACAAAATAAACTTCATCAGTGTGATATTTGATATCATAATTCCTTTTGGGGTTTACTGTGTGCTAATAATACATACATGGATGTAAAATACTGATTAGAGCGAAAAAATATTTTCTTGTTAAATATAATTTACATTCTCAAAACAAAAACTTCTTCAGAATACAAATATGCAAACATTTTATGATTTATTGGTATTTAATGTTTTAAAAACTGTTGCAAAATAGAGAGACACAACTTGCCATCACACATAAACAATTACACAAATATACACCCACTGAGTGCCATTTGACCAATCAGAATATACTGCTCCAGTAAGCTATGTAATAAATTGGAATTTAACTTAGTGGATGATAAAACCGCATTGGTGTGGACAATGCCTACAGTATGTATGTACTTGTAGATGCAGTGAAATATATCAATGGACTGTTGAAAGGAAATTTGTACAGTTTGTACTATATTCATTTGACTTTAAACAGTGTTCAGCCTGACTGAGACCCCATGAGCATGCATGACCTTTAAACATGTATTTCTAGGTTAGAGAGGTGGAAAAGTCAGTCAATGAATCATGCTGGTGTTTTGTGTTGGATTGTTACTGATGCACCCACGCACACATGTTGGTTTTTATGTTTTATGGGGACTCTACAGGCGTAATGGTTTCCATACTGTACAAACTGTGTAATTTGTACATTTGGTGCAATTTTACATTTTATGTACGTATAATGATTTATAAAGATATTCATAATGTGTTTTAATGCATTATATCTTTTCATAAATAAGTATAACCAAAGTTAAAATGTATTATAATATTTGAAGGTTTGTTTGTCATGTGTTTTAATGCATTTTATTTTCTAAAAATGTATTTTAACTGTGATTACAATTATCCATGAGATCATAAAATGCATTATAAGGTGCATTACAAGGCATTAATCATGCATTGAAACTACTTGGAAAATGTATTGTAGAGTGTTAACAAACTTTTTTTTTTTTTAAAGCTATTTTAATCATGATGACTCCAATGTTTTGTAACAATATTACATAATATAAAAATACAATATAAAAAAGATACAATATTACAATATTAGTACGGCAGTAATATTCTTCTTATTTTATTATGACTTTATTATGGGATGCTGAGAGTGTGATTATGTGTATCTCAGTCTCCACAAGTGCAAAGTGCACATATTGACAGTTTAGAAATAGCTCAGACATTTCTTTTGGACATCCATATTTGTGAGGGTCATAAAAGGTGGAAGAAGAATTGATCTGAGACTTTATTTTAAGATATTGTGCTGCCTCTACACCTTGTTAGCTTTGAATCAACCTCCTGGGTCCCAAACCCTACACACACACACACACACACACACACATGCAGTCCACCCCCACTGCTGTGTGATCTGTTGACGATTTCATAGTCCTAGAGCAAAAGATCTTTATCTGCGTCATCACACCTCCCAGAGGAGATCCGGTTCTAACAGACACACACACAGACATGCCAAGAATTACTAACTACCACTGGACTGCAGAGAGCAAGAGAGAGAAAGAGACAGAGAGAGAGAGAGAGAGAGAGAGGGAGGGAGGGAGGGAGGAAGTAATGCCTGAGCGGGCCTGGAAGTGTTTGGTTTGTGTGTGTGTGTATTTTGCATGTACTGTATGTAACGTTCCAGGCCTGTGATGAAAAGGATGACGCAGGTTGAACTGGGTTGTATAAGCACTATTAAAAATATATTATTTGCTCATTTGTTCACATACTCTTTATTCTTTTGAGTGCCCTTATTTACCATATGATTCATGTTTGATTATTCAGGATAGGGCTTTGGCTTATGAAGACCTTGGACTCTTTTATTTTCTACCTTCTAATTCCATTCTTGCAGCTAAATATCATTGATGAATGAGGAAATGATACAGAAACTTATGTACTGTCGTATATGGGCAGATGTCTGCATGCACTGAATGTGATTTCAATTCATGTCCAGACTTTATCAGTTTGAATATTACTGTGCTAATTTGACTAAATTACAAGAATGTTAATCAAAATAATGATTGCATTACCCTAAAGCTTTCAGTATTGTTCATTTGAATAATATTTATCAATGTTTGACACCGTGTTCATCGTCACTGCACTGGAGAATCAAATGCAACAAATCAAGTCTAGTCTCAGCTAATTCAAAAGCACCAGATTATATTTCCGCACATTTGTGACAGAAAATGCCATGTTCTGCTCATGCAGCTGATTCTGGGGCAAAGTGAAGGCAGAGGCAGATTATTATAAGGTCATAATGCTAATGAAATCCCATCATTCAGAGTGTTTAATGTGAGGACTGTGCTGACAAAATGACAATTTTAAATCAGCAACTTTTACCCTGAGGAAGGAGCTAGCCACATTCAGTCTGCCTCACAAATTACCATTTACAAATTAACATTTGCATGAAATGATTATTTATGCAGTCAAAAGCCAAATTCATTAACCCTGCAGAAAGATCTTTATGAATATGCAAAATCTAAAAGCTATATTTATGTGAACAGAGAGTTAAAAAGTAAAATATCATGAGCCAATATATATATATATATATATATATATATATATATATATATATATATATATATATATATATATATATATATATATATATATATATATATAAATTATTTATTATTATTATTATTTATTTATTTATTTATTATTTATTATTTTTTATTTTATTTTTTTTCAGGTCAATGCTTTTATTGAAAAAAAGTATTAACCAAAGGTTTCTTTGTCTTTTTCTGCAGGAAGTGGCATCATCAGCTGGAGAACTACTATTGTCACTCAGTTATCTGCCAGCAGCCAATAGACTTGGGGTGGTGGTAATGAAGGCTAGAGGACTTCATTCAGACAAACTGAAAGACAACATAGGTATTTACTACCAACATATGACCATATCAATACTTAAATTAATGTGTGAACATTAAAAATAATCCAAAATCAACTATTATATTATTATCTGTATTATCTGTATCCTAAGATGTAAAGTGAAATAATATTTCACAATACTCTAAATGCAGCCTATGTAATAACTTAAAAAAAAAACATTCAAATGTCATTCAAAAACACTGGTTCTAAATAAATAAATATGTATGTTTTCCTATAGATTTATCGGTAAAGCTGACCTTGAAACACCAAAATGCCAAGCTGAAGAAGAAGCAGACGCGGCGAGTGAAGCACAAGATGAATCCGGTCTGGAATGAGATGATGATGTTGGAGCTGCCCAGTGAGCTTTTGGCTAAATCCAGCGTGGAGTTGGAGGTACTGAACCTGGCCAGTCCCGGGACCCTGCTCCCTCTGGGCCGCTGCATGCTGGGGCTCCACACCTCCGGCACCGGCCTGCAGCACTGGAAACAGATGCTAGATAATCCACGCAAGCAAATTGCAATGTGGCATCCACTTTACACTTAAGAATACAGGTTCTACAAATCATCACCTACATGCAATGATTGGCTTAACATGGTTGGTTGGAGTTTTATGATAGTACTCTATTCCTGTGTAAAAATATGTAGTACTCCAATATGATAAATAATTAACTAGATATAATGAGTGAATGCAGTTGTTATTGTTACGTATCATGAAACTTTTCTCTGAAGGTAGAAGCTGTGGGAGACAGTCACATACAGTACTAATATTGTTACACAGTAGTTTAGAGTATTTTAATGTACACAGTGCTGCATTTACCTTTGGTGTTGTTGTTAATGTGTCTTCAAATTACTCAATGCTATTTAACACTGGTCCAACTTGGAGCCAACCTCATCTCCTAAGACTTGTCAGATATAAAATATGACTGAACAGCCCACCCAGTCAATATCATAGTGACTGATGGGAGAGAGAGGCAAACGGCTCTGATCTGACACACTGTAGAGTGTAAAGCCTGACTGGATCAGATCAGGACAAATGTTAAACTATTGTATCTAACCAGGTTTGGCAGAACAGATGTTCCTCATAATATTAGGGTAAAACAACCTTTGTCAGATGTAGCCCTTATATGATCTGCAGGCAGAGTTTTTCTGTCAGTTTTATGTGGTTGGGAACAGTTACAGAGTAAAAAAAAAAAAAAAAACATTTAAATATAAATAATACATTTTTAAGTTTAATAGCAAGTAGTTTTGGTTTTCCTGTTTTAAAGGCTTATGGATCCTCTTAGTAACCAGTAACACACTAAATAAATATACAGGGTCTCAATAGGGCAGCTTTACGCTTTTCAAGATGCATGTATACAGAAAAAAAAATGTAAATCTACCACTGTCTTCTAATTAAAAAAAAATGTATATAAATATATATAAACAGCAGAATATGTATACTATGTGTATTAGCAGGATGATAGATCACAACATGAAGCTCCATGAAGTTTATCATTTATCATTATTATTCACTTGAATTAAATGCTTTCTACCATTATTATACTTAAGGACATTTTGAACTCCTAACAGGAATGAAAATTACTCAGTTTGGGGACCTTTGAAAATCTGTTCTTTTATTGTATTTTATTTGTATTTTTAAGCATAATTATAATAAAGGTAATTGCAAATGTTGCAATTCAGGTTTTTTTCTCATAACTTTGGGAAATCAAAATCTAAATTGTGAATAAAAAGTACAGATACAGAATTGCGAGATATAATCTAACAAATCTTAGAAAACGATTGCGAGACATTAACTTTGAATTCAGATTATTTCTTGTTATTCCAAATTTTTATCTCACAATTCTTTATATCTCACAGTTCTCCCTCTCTGATAAAAACTTGCAATTATAAGTTAACATTTTGCACTTCTGATCTTTTTTTTGTGCAATTGTTATAAACTCAGAATTGTGATAAAGTCACAATTACCATTTTTATTCCTTTATTCTGTGGCAAAAATGAGCTTCCATATATCTCACTTATCAAACTACAGATCTATAGCTCAGTATTGTAAAATGTTGAAATTTTGATTCATTAAAGATATTGGTCCCTTAATGGTAACCTTAACGTATGAACTTTAACCCAAGTTAGCATATGCTTACTTCTTTCCAATTCCAATTCAAATTGCCAAATGCCACTAAAATCAAATACAGTGTATTGTGCATCTATCTGGAAAGGATATTTTGTGCTATAACCAACACTGTGTCATTCAGCCAAATGCTAAAACCAATCAATCTGCTGCAGGCAAATATTAAAATAAGTCCCACACGATATAGATTCATTGTGTGTATTTTAGTCTTAATCTGTTTTGTATGATCTGATTACAATACAATCTCTAACTATCATAAATTATTCTTCAGACTTCCATTATTTAAACTTCTTAATATCATCAAATTAAAAGCAATGTTTTAATGATTAATAATCCAGTTAATCATTAGATCATTAAAAGATGTTTATGTGTAATTATTTTGATAAATTCAGCTGTAAATATATTTGTAGAGATTCTTTGGGTAGCAGTTAGAAGCAGTGAAATCCCCCTTCTTGTGGGTAAATCCATTAGATAACAATCTTGTTTTGCCCTTCAGTCACGTTTGAAGATTTACGGTTGTAATGGTTATTGAATTACCATATTTTCTGTGCCTGAGACTTTTCCAGTGAGGGATGACCAGTGGAATGTTAATCACTGCAATATGATCCATCTATAGCCTATGACTTTGCACAACACTCACGATTTCATACGGACAGCAATGTATTTTTAACCCACAGATAAATAGCCGTGTGTTGGTGTGAAATAAATATTCCTTTCTCAATTGTGTCATTTCTCACGTGTGTTTGTTTGATGTCAGAGATTTGACAAATCTATTTATAGAATTGGTCAGACTTGATCGATGACACACAGATGAGCAATGACAGGAAGTGCCAGATATCCAGACCAACAGCACCTCCCACAATCGGCGACAAATGAACACACACTGAGAGAAATATATCAGAGAAAGAGAGAGAGTGAGAATGGAGAACAAAATGGATCACAGCATATTAAAGTCATCTTTCTTTTACCTTGTATTTCTCCCTCTCATCTTCAAAATAAATAGTGTGTTGTATAACAGGTGACATGTTAATGTGCTCGTGTGGTTTTTGGTGCAGGGCATGACAGGGCACGGTATGTCTCATTATAGTTTGTATAATGGACGAGTCCAGTGTCTGTCTGCTCAGCAGCCTTGAAAATGGCACACAGGATACCAGCAGTAACTGTAATGCATCACTGATGAGCTTCTTACATAATCCCGCTGATAAGGAAAAAAAAAAACACTCCCACTTGCTAGATATTGCCCTGCCAGAGCTAAAAATGATTTTGCTGGCTCGCTCTTTCCGGAGGAGCTGTGTTTGTTTGTGTGTTTGTGTGAATGAATTAGAAAAACTACACGTCACATGACAAATGTCTTTTGTCTGTTTCTGTCCTTATTTCAGGAGGACTGAGTGGAAAATTATAGCTGCCCACTGATAACAGGCTTAATGGTCAAGTGGAAAGAAAGGATTTTTCACCACTCTTCCTAATTATACACACATATTTAAATGTACCGAGAGAGAGAGCTCATTAAAGCTCTCATTATGGTGTTCTGTGTGAAAAGCACAAAATTACACCTCATTACTTTCTTTGGCCAGCACGGACAGCATTAAAAACACTGTCCTCATTCACTGAACACAACACTGCTTTGAAGAAACCCATCTCAAATCCCCCGTCACACTGGGAGGAGTTCTTCCCAAAGAAATATAGATAGAGGCAAACGCTGCCCCAGAAAATCTTTCTTTCTGATGCTGAGTGAAATTTAGCTCTCAGACAAAAGGAGAGAAAAGTCTCCCGCATTGAGCAACCTGTACTGCTCTGTATAATCTCTTCTGTGTTTCTCCGCTCTGCGTGGTCTGTTTAATATTGCTGAATTACTGTGGTTTCAGAAACAGAGGGAGAGGAGCAGAACATCTAGAACACACACACTTAACTCACTACCATGTGCAGTGAGATTTAATGAAAATCTGGAATTCAAAATCTGATTTAAACCTTGAATTAATAA
Organism: Carassius auratus; assembly: GCF_003368295.1. Classification (NCBI taxonomy): domain Eukaryota; kingdom Metazoa; phylum Chordata; class Actinopteri; order Cypriniformes; family Cyprinidae; genus Carassius; species Carassius auratus. The sequence goes on from NC_039249.1 coordinate 16,762,724, forward strand.
GAAATGTTTGAACAAAATTGTAATGAAATGTTTTCTGTATCTGTGTGTTCCTCAAAGACTCTCCATGCCGTCTATTGGTGGTGGGGATTTTTTTCAGTGTGCCAAAAGAATGGTATGTTGAACTGGAGTTATTAATAGTCAATGTCTAACCTGAGGAAAAATTTTCCATTTGATTGATTTAGACCTAGTGATATATTACATTTTTGACAGGAATGAAAATGAGACTGTGAGGGATAGAGATACAGTGCATCCAATGGATTGTACTGCTGACCAAACATACACACACACACACACACACACACAGTATATATTACACAGTGGAGTTCAAAATTAGAGAAAAATCTATGAATATTAGATTTTTTTGTTAATCTTCATTGCTCAAAATTTGAAGGTATAAGCTGTAGGTATATCACTGTTCACGTGGGAACGTGTTTGACAAAAAAATCAAGGCATTTCAACAAAAACCTCGTTTTTGTGGAAGACAGTGATCAGAATTAGAGAACATTAACGACTGTAGCACAAAAGATGATTACAACTAATATTTTTGAGGGTTACAGAAATGAGTAGGACGTAAAGAGGCCCTTGACATCTGCGGCCCGAAGACAGCACTAGTTTCTCACAGACCGCTGGGGGATCCACTCTCCTTCCACTCTCTTCCATAGCTAGTTTTCCCAGTTGGGCACCTAAAAAAGAATGAATGAAGAATGTTTCCCTTCACACCTAAATAAATTAAACTTGACAGCTGTTGTATCTTTATTTCTGAGAGTGTATGACAGACTCACAACCCTGTCCATCAATTAACAACATTAACTTTAACCCCTTGCTTCTAGCCAAAATACCCACTGGTGAGCAAATGATGTATTGTTAAATATCTTAACAATCTTATTTCGGGCTTAACTATAACTTTAATAACATATCCATCACACAAACATGCATGGACATAATCTTGATTCCCAAAATGATTGCACATCCATTCAGATGACAATGAACTCTGATTTAAAAAAAAAAAAATAATTAAATCAGGTGCATACCCCTTTTCTTCTTTTCAAATGTACATGAGGTGCTGATTAATGAGAATGTGTTCTCCATTTATCCAAGCCACCATCAAATATGTGAATAAAGGTTGCTACTAGTTTTACAAATCACAGCTTGAAGTGACCGGGTCATGTGTGTGTGTGTGTGTGTGTGTGTGTGTGTGTGTGTGTGTTGCATCCAATCTGCCCTCTGAGCCTCTCCTGGGTTAGACGGATCCATGTTGCCACGGTGACGAGAAGGCTGAGTGATCGAGGTCCTTTCTGCATTCATCACGAGGGCTGGTTGGTAATTTAGAGAGGAGTGACTGCTGAACAATATCATGGTTTAGAAACATTAGTTCGGATCATCTCCGTAACAATCGACTCAACAATGTTAACAGTAACAATTCAGCAGTCAATTTTACCAGAGTAGAGAGATCAATAACTTGGACAAAGAGACAGAGATAAGAGGATAACAGGATATGAGGAAACTAGCAGAACTAATGAAGAGGGGAAAAAAACAGAAACAGATTGATCTTCAAGAAAATAAACTGATGCAGAGACAAACACAGAGGAAGCAAGTAGAGAATTAGCTGCTTAGGACACTCACTGTGACTGGATTTGTCTTCCGACTCTATAAGCTGCTCTCTCTCTATATATATATATATATACATATATAATTAAAAGAAGAGCTCTTCTTGCTCCTCCGTTTGACTGATGAAAATGTAACATCCACTGTTTACAAGTTCCACTCATAAATAATTGTTGTGCGATGAGATTTCATGTGAACTTTTCCCTACAAGCACATTCCCCAATATGTTTAGAAACTTCAAATAGCTTTAGGCATGTGAAAAAAAAAGATCTCAAATCCATTTCCATCATAAGTGTCATGTAAGTGCTCCTGTGACGAGAGCCATTACAGCCAACCTTTACAAATCACACTGCAACATCTGTTTCAGGTAGCATCACAAAAGGAAAAGTTTGCTCTAGCCACAAACTTGTTCAGGTATATCAAGCTATTGTGACATATATTTCTGCAATATGTTTCCTGCATTAGCCTACTCCTCTGCTCAGGTCTGTCCATTACAGAATTACATTCATAACAAACAAGGCCAGCTCACATAATCTAAAAGTCTATGACTTTCAGTTCACTTTCTTGAAATCTTTGAATTGCATATAGCATATGCTCAATACCCCCTTAAAACTATTGATACTAAAGTAGCAAATAGCAAAATAATCTGAAATTGCCTCTTTGATGTAGCTATATACTAAACCTACACTATAATCTCAGCTAGAAAGAAATACTGGGAGGAGGATGAAGGAAAACGCTTTTTATTAAAATGAAAAAGACTTCATGTATGTATATACACTAGTAGTCAAAAGATCAAGAGAACAGTAAGGTTTTTAATGTTTGTTTAAAGGGGTCATCAGATGCAACATGCACTGTTACATGTTGTTTGAACTGAAAAGTGTTAGCAGTGACACCATAACGATAAAAATCCACCCAGAACTTTTTATTTAATCTACTAAAATCTTTTTCCCTTTCTCAAATCAAGCCGTTCTTTGTGATGTCACAATGACAGTTTGATAGTTTGATTGACAGTAGTGAGCTGACTTCAGTCCACCATTGTTTCACCGATGGAGCATATGTAAACAAGAATGACTCCTAAGCAACTGAGATGTTCTGTTGTTGGATATAATATAGAATATAGCAGTCGTCAATTACTCCTGATATCTGAGCAGCTGAATGAGCACTCGATCTACCTGAATGCATCTATGTTCACGTAAATCATTTGTGATCCAGCTTCAGCTACAGAAGTGAATGTAAGGTTTTTTAATGAATCTTTGCAAATCGCCTTTCCTAATAATGTGCTAATTAGCAAGTTTCAGATGAATTTAAAGTAAAGAGTCCCTCAAAGAGCAGCTGACAGAGAGGGGCGGGGCAGTAGAGCTCATTAACATTTAAAGGAAAAAAAGAAAAAAAGAATTTTTATTCTCTAAAGAATCATATCAACTTGTGGAAAATGGGCATCCGATGAGTCTCTTCTGCTCACCAAGCCTTCATTTATTTGACCCAAAATACAGCAAAAGTAGTAATATTGTGAAATATTTTTAATATGTAAAATAACTGCTTTATATTTGAATATATTTTTAGATGTAATTTACTCCAGTGAATACTCCAAAGCTGAATTTTTAGCATCATTACTGTCAGTTACATGATCCTTCAGAAATTATTCAAATATTCTGATTCGCTGATCAATATTATTATTATGTTGAAAAAAGCAGAATTAGAATTTGTATTTAATTTTTTTATTTTTTATTTTTTTTGAAGAATAGAAAGTTATATTGACTTCATGCTTTTGAATGGATGTGTTACAAAAGGTTTTTTATCAAATGATCTTTTGAATCTTTCTATTTATCAAAGAATCCTGAAAAGAAATGTACACAACTGGTTTGAATATTGATGATGATGATGATGATGATGATGATAATGGTAATAATAATAATAATAAAAGATGTTCAGATCATCAAATCAGGATATCAGAATAATTTCTGAAGAATCGTGTGACACTGAAGACTGGAGTTATCATGCTTTGTTCAAAGAAATAAATTACATTTTAAAATATATTCATATAGAAAGCAGTCATTTTAAATAGGCCTAGTAAAAATACTTCATAATATTAGCTACTGCATTTGCAGTATTTTGGATCAAATAAATGCAAGCTTGGTGAGCAGAAGAGAATTCTTATAAAAATAAAATAAATAAAAAATAAAAATGTTACCATTCAAAAACATTTTTGCATCTATTTATTTATCTGCTCTAATGGCATTGCAAAAATATAATAGTTCAGTTTCTGATAGGCTCTAATGGCATTGAAAATTTATTGTGATGTTATATTGTGCATTTCTAATTAAATTAATGTTATGCAATTTATAACTTGTAGAACTGAAACATGCAGAATGATAAAGCTGTCATTTAAGTCATACAATATGTCTCACATTTGTACTCACTGTGGGCAAACTGTGAGCATAAAAACATTTAAAATACAAACACTACATCAGAATGTGTGGTGGTGTTTTATGCTATCAAGTATACTTATACCCACTGTTTTTGTCAAAACGTCCACAAACCGTGTCCTGGCTGAGCTCCTCTAGAGACTGAAGGCGAGTCAAGCAGAAATGTGTCTCTAGCGCCACCTTGTGCTAGAATGTGTGTCTGCATTCATGTTTTGAAAGCCTGTTTTAATGTTAAAATATTAAAACCTTGAATTTAATTTAAAATTAAGTATTAAAATATAGCTCAGTAAAATACATTTAAAGATATTAAATAAGGGTTCTCCTAGTTCAGTAACGTTTATAAAAAATAAAAATAAACATAAGCGGCAAGTCAAGGAGCATCTATATACCTGTATATACGACACTTGTTAGAAAACCTCTGCTAAAAGCCTTTATAATAAACCCATGAAACATTTTATTTAACATACATTTCGAACAAATATGATTTTCATCTTTCTTTGGTGAGGGTGAGTGCAGCGGTAGCTGTTTCTAGAGGGAACCGTTTCTCTGTAACAGTCCGCTAACGTTACCTGACTTCCGCTCGATGCCCCGTTTGCTGGAGAACGATCATTTTCCCGGAGTTTTGGCTGGAAACACAAGACCGTCGAGTGGCCAATGCGCAGAGGAAATATAGCCCTGAGTGGGTTGAAAGTTTCTATGCTCATGCTTATGTTTTCAGATTCAGGCAGGCACCTACTAGATGACCGCTGGTTTTTAGCAAATCTGTATCCATGAAGAAGCTTTAAAGATACATAGCATAAATTATATTTGCTGGTGATCTAATGTATAGGACATTGCGCTTTACTCCATAATGTATTATTTCACTTACGAAAGATGTTGAATGCATTGGACAATGATACTCTTCGAATATATTTGTTCATCATGTGCATCTGTCCCATAATACTTCATAGTTTACTAACTGCATATTGTTTTATAAACTTACAAACAGAATTAAAGTCTTACATTTCCAATATTGTACAAAAATAGTGCATTTAACAAGAACTGCATTAATCCGTGTTGCATTAAACCATGAGATTTACAGTAAAAATAATGACTATTTACATCTATTGTTGTTATTACTGAAAAACCATAATAAATGAAAACAGACTTTCCTTTAAAAAGAAAGAAATAAGATATCATATAGAAATAAATCTTTCTGATGTATCTGAGAAAAACATAAACAGAAAGAAAAATTATGTTAATTTAAAAACGAAAACTGCTCAATAACAATCATTCATCAAGAATTAGTGGAGTTTGTTTTGTAAGTGCTGTACATTTATATCTGCATTTAATAAAAAAAAAATACTAATATGTAATATATAATAATTGTTATCACTAAGTTTTCTAAGCTACAGTTTTCAAGATGAAAGTGTGTGAGTACCACCTTGTTTAACTGCGGTGTGTTTTAATGTAGTGGCTTCAGGCATTGAGAGGGACTCCATCCACAGCGTGCTGAGATCAGTACCACGAGGGCTGACCCTGGGTCCTTCTCTGGCCGAGGATGGACAGCTGGGTCTGTGGTGTGTTGGACGAGTGCTAGAGAAAAGCACTCTACTAGGTCTGGAAGAGCCTGACAAAATAAACAGGAATGACAAAGCTGAGGTATGCATAGTGTGTTTGAAATTTCATTTTGCATCATACAGCTGAGACAAAGCTTTATTTAGTACAACTACAGCAGAGCAAATGTGTTAAAAGACAATAACAGCCTTCGCATTTACTTCTCACCTAATAATACTGCAAGTACGCTATACATTCACTAGCATTGTTATAGTGTTTTTAGTTGAATAAGAAGTAAATGCATGTTCTTATTATCCAGGGGATTCAACATACATGCCAAAATGTGTTAAAAAATGAAATCTCAGATGATATCTACTGGATGAGGTAAGTTTACCCAGAATTCATGAATTATTATTTTTAGTAGAGCTATTAAGATACCTAACAAGACACCGCAGAATGAGACTTGTTTAATTGCCTTTACAGGTTTGCCTGCAATGCTCCAAGTGAGGAAGAGAGCAATGTCAGTGTGCTTGAGGTGGATGGAAAGTTAGGCCTTAGGGTCTGTCGAGACATTCAGCCGGGAACAGAACTGCTCCTCTGGAAAAAACAAGAACAAGAAGCTCCTCTTGAAAAAGAAGCAATGCAACTAAAAGCCTGTGAAATTAGTAGCACTCTGAACAGAGAACAAGAAGGGGCTTTAGAGGCCATCGCATTAGATCACCTCTCCGGCTGTGCAGGTGAGTTTATACTTAATATCTGCACTGTGTAAGAGGTCCATGATGTGATGTTGTTCTTCTTAAAATGTGGAAACTTTTTCTATTTTAACAGATCCTGTTCAAAGTGCCACACAAGAGGATACAAATGCTTCAATCAAGGGGGAAAATCTTGTGCGGGAGTCTAGAGCATGTGATTCCAGTGTCCTGGAGCAGAATGGGGTAGATGAGGCCCATGGGGAGGGTGAAGGTCAGCAAAGTGATGAACATCCTGCTAGAGATAAGCTCCAGAGCATCAGTCATAGTACGTCGCAAGCACAGAGTTCAGCAGAACATCTGAAGCCAGAGAGAAGCCTGAGAGCCAGCTCTCGCCTTGCTGCTAAACCTCGAAAAGTGCACTCGTCAACCATCCGTATCTACACACGACAAGATCCAAAAAACAGGTCAGACCTCAGCATCAAGAAGAAGACCTCAGATAACAAAGATGACACAATGCAGACGTTGTATACTAATGAGGATTCCAGCACAGAGCAAAAAGAGCAGGATGTTCTTCATTTTGTTATCCGAGAGAGGAAGTACAAATGCGAGGAGTGTGACAAGAGCTTCTTCCAGCTGTGCCATCTGAAGAAACACAAATTCACACATCAGAATCAGAAGCCTTATGCGTGCACAGAGTGTGGGAAAACATACAGTTCGCAGGAGAGCTTCCAAGCCCACTTACTGATGCATCGGGGTCAGAGGCCCTTTCAATGCCAGCACTGTGACAAAAGCTACGGCTTGAAACGGGACCTCAAGGAGCACCAGGTTCTTCACTCCGGCGAGAAACCATTCGTCTGTGACATCTGTGGAAAAGCTTTCGCTCGCCGGCCCTCGCTTCGTGTCCACAGGGAAGTCCACCGGTCGAAAGAGCCGGACTACCAGGCTCCGAAAGTCAAGTGTCCAGAGTGCAATAAAGAACTGGCCAATTCTGGTTCTTTGAGGAACCACATGCGCCTGCACACCGGAGAGCGGCCGTACGTCTGCCGGCACTGCAACAAGAGCTTTCGCCAACGTGGCAATCTGCTGGGACACATGCGCATCCACACGGGCGAGAAACCCTACCAGTGCAACCATTGCGAGTTGCGCTTTTCCCAAGTGCCTGAACTGCGCCGGCATCTGATTTCACACACGGGTGAGGTGTATTTGTGTCCTGTGTGTGGTAAGGTTCTACGGGACCCTCACACGTTGCGGGCCCACGAACGACTGCATACGGGAGACAGGCCCTATAAATGCGAACAATGTGGGAAAGGGTACACGATGGCAACCAAGCTACGGCGCCACATGAAGTCTCACCTAGAGGAGAAGCCACATGTTTGCCAAGTGTGCGGAGCCAAATACACAATGATGCAGAGTCTGCAGCGGCATCTGCAGTCTCACCAACATCACTCAGACTCTGGTCATGCATTACCGACTCGAGGTCGACCCAAAAGCTCGGGCCAGAAAGCAGAGGATGAGCAGGGTAGGACTGAATGCATTAGTTTGGAGGAGGCATATGTCCAAGCCTCAGAGGATTTCACTGTGGTGTCTCACCCAGAAGGGGTCATTTTGGACTCTGGAGTATACCACCGTGGCACAATTGTTTTGGAAAAAGGAGTGGAGAAGGGATTTGAACGCATTGAGCTCAGTGAGGATATGATTGAGATTATAGTCTCAGATGACAATACCAAGTGTATAGTAGTGCAAGAACAGCCTTCTAAGTGTATAGAGCTTCAGAAACAGGAAGCAAATGCTAAATGCCAAGTTGTGCAGGAAAATGATGCTAGCAGTGGCTGTATTATAGTTCCAGAGCAGGATGCTAACAGCTGTTTGGTCATTTTACAAGGTCCGGATGGTTTAAGTTCAGTGGCACAGACTGTAGAAATAGAGACAGGACTGTGACACTTAACTGTTTCCATTTCACATATTTATCATGTCTCACAACAAAGCAAAAACAACCTTTGTGAAATAAATGTTTAAATCTTGCTGTTCTTTGATTTTTTTTTCAGGGGGGTTTAGGGCACATATCAGTAAACACTGACTGCTGTGCGCAGTGGACTTTGTTTCATCACTGTTTATACAGACATCGTACAAGTACATCAGCAAACACAGCTGTGTTGGCAAATGAGTTAATACAAGAGGAAATTTTATGATTTATCTGTTGCGTTGAGGTTTAAATTATCACGTCATTTATGCATTGAGTAAAATTGAAATGCCACGTTTGTACTTTTATACATCAAGAACATGCTGATTACTGATAAATGAAAGGATAAGCAGAGTACTAACAGAGCTCTTCAGCTACATAGATAAGATCATCATTTCATGATGGAAGCGGTTTGTGATACCATGTAACAAATGCATCGAACTTAAATAAATATATTTTAAAAATGTTTTTAAAAAGAGTTGTTTTAGGAAATATTGTTGAGTAATTTTGTTAGAAATATGATGAATTCACATAGCTTGGAGAAATGAAGCTTCATCATCTTGTTTTCATTCAGTGTCTCTGTGATTCACGTTCCTCCGAAAGCACAGAATGTTCCACATTGATATAAGGGTGATCTGATACAGAAGAGTAGCTTTTTTTGAGTGTAAAGAGTTCACTTTGTTTTCTTTGAACTCTGGTAGTTCAACATTAACTTTGTGACTCCAGTAAGTCAAGCTGTGGGCGATTACATTCCATGAGATGCTCCAGGTTTTTTCAGGATAACAGGCTCAGTCATCCTCCAGAATGGGAGCAAAAGCAGCACCTCTTCTACTGTCCCTACTTCTTGGACAAGTTCTCCACCTCACATTTTGTAATGATGGTAAGCGTTAACAGATTTCTCTGGCTTTTTGGCTAATTACGCTAAGAACTAAATTATAATGTGATGATTCTACATGTAGTATGAGAGACTAGATGTTTTTGGAGAAACTTTGATTTTTGTGCCTCAGTGTTCATCGACAACAAAGAAGCCTCTCAGATCATTCGAGCAAAGAGGGCTAACACTTTTTTGGAGGAGTTAAAACCAGGGAATCTGGAAAGAGAGTGTGTGGAAGAGATTTGTGATCACGAGGAAGCTCGAGAAGTGTTTGAGAAAGTTGATAAAACGGTGAGCAATGGCCTTGCGGACAATTTAGCTGCAGTTGGAAATGAAAATGTTTACATTTTCTATCAGTGAATTTATTATTTTTTTTCCAGTCATATATATCTTTATAAATACATATATTTAAAGTGTGGTATAATACATTTTATGTATTTTATGCTAATTATTTTTCTTCCATTGCCTCACAGGACATTTTTTGGGCAAAATATTTGGGTAAGAATATATACATGTGTGAGTATATATCACATTACGGAAAGTTTCAGTGTAAACAGTGACAAAATTCTGTGTAAACAGTTTCTATTGAACCAGGGACAAAGTGCGTTTTCACTGACCGTTCTTTGCTTAATTTACAAATTAGAAAGATTAGTATCAGGTTAAAACAGTAACAATTCAATTATAAACAAACCCTAATAAAAATAATTGGTTGGAGTGGTAATCCTTTATTTTTTAGCTTTATTTTTTATATTTCTAAATATTAATTGTTTATAACTTTAAGAAATAGTTTGACCTGGCTCCTCTGTTAATTTTGTTACAAGTTGTGTGTGTGTGTGTGTGTGTGTGTGTGTGTGTGTGTGTGTGTGTGTGTGTGTTTGTTTGTGTGTGTGTGTGTGTGTTTAAATCATCTTTTCATAGGATGTGGTGGAAGAAAATTACCCAGAACATCAGCAAACATCAAAAGTTTGAGATTATGTGTGAATGCAGTGGGTAAGGATAAGGAATACTTAACACAGAATATGTCTATAAAACTAAAATGAGACATTTTTGGTCAAAGCTTTAGTTTCTATGATGTTTAATAACTCTAAGTTGGATGTGTGATTGACAGAAGACTGTTACATTGACAAGGGTGAAAGCTACACTGGTAGTGTGTCTGTCACCAAGTCTGGAAAGTCATGTCAGTACTGGAAAAGCAACTTCCCCCACAAGATTCAGTATGTGAATATAATAATATAATATAATAACTTCTTTTATTGTTCTTGTGTTTAACCAACTTTAATCATTTATATTGACTGATTAGAAAACAACACAAATTCTTTTAGTAAAGAAAAGGTTGTTTTATGTATTTAGCAAACCTTCAGTGATGTTGAAGCAGCTCTTCTGTCTCATGACTAAGTTGTTTCCCCCTAGCGAAGTTAATGTGACACAGCTGAAGCTACCGGAGAACTTTTGCAGAAACCCAGATAAGAGTGATCAAGGCCCTTGGTGTTTTACAAGAGACCCGACAGTCAGGAGGGAGTCCTGCAGTGTGCCGAAATGCGGTAGAGAAAATCATTAAAACATTACAGTAAAACATCCTGTGGTGCAATAACTAAAGCTCTGTGCTGGCAACCAGTAAGTTGAACCATCACCATTGTGCAATTGTTCCTGGTTGCTGAGAAGAAATTGTCGCTGTAATAAGTATACTGGATGTTGTTTTGGATCTGCTAAATGACTGCTGATGCATATGCAACAATGCAACTGACACATATTGTGCCCATATTTTCATGGCACGTTTTATGCTTCTGTCTACATGTTTCGTTTCATCAATTTATGCTCACATGTTCCTCCTCAGGTGAGGCTGTTCTTCCCCCTCCTCGACCACCCACTGTGAAACCTGAAGAGCGTTATCTGAAGACTAAAGACTGTCTGGATGGAAATGGGGAGACCTACACGGGGGATTTGTCTGTGACTCTGGGGGGTCACACATGCTTGCAGTGGAGCGCAGCAGAAGTGCAGGCCTTAATAAAGAGGAAAGAGTTGCTGCCTCAAGTTCAGCTGGTGAAGAACCACTGCAGAAACCCAGATGGAGATATGGAGGGTCCCTGGTGCTATGTAAAGGAAGCAGGTGGAAACATTACCATTGATTACTGTGACTTGGAGTTGTGTGGTGAGTGAACAATACAAAAACACACATACATTAAAGGGATAGTTTACCCAAAATATAAATCTTGTAATTTTGTTGAACACAAAAAGTATGAAGTAACCAAACTGCTGCTCATAGCTATTGAATTTCAAAGTATGAAATTTTTTTTTATGGAAGTCAAAATCTTTTTCTTAGAGAATATTTGACCGAATTTACATTTTTGTCAGAACACTCCCTTTAAAAACTAAAATATTAATTTCCTCCCCTGAACCTTGGAGCTCCATTAAAAGTGACATCTGGACCCGAAGTCTTTAAATTAGGATTAAATGTCTCTTTCAAATGTTAAGAAAGCCCAGGTGCATCAGACATAAATCACCAACACTCCACTGAACATCATTCTGTCTTTGTCATTCACTCTCAGATGCCCCTTTGGACAAGTTTGCCGATGAATCGGGCGGTCGAGAGAGGACAACTCTTGAAGACAAAAGGAAAACTTTCTTTAATCCTCGTAGCTTTGGCAATGGAGAGCAAGGTAACCGTCTGATACCTTCACCATCTCTTTTGCAGATGTTATCACTGGAAGTCTGAGTTCTTGTATAATCAACTCATAATTAAGATGATCAAACGGTCTTTCGTCAGAGTGTGGAGTGCGGCCCATGTTTGAGAAGGTCAACAAAGAAGATAAGAATGAGAAGGAGCTGCTAGCGTCATACTCTGGAAGCAGAATAGTGGGAGGAGATGAGGCTGAAGTGGCAAGTGCTCCATGGTAAATACAGCACAGGGGCTGTTTTCAAATATCTTGGCATGATTGATCATGTCGATTGCTAATGTTGTGTTTGATTTCATTTGCAGGCAGGTGATGCTGTATAAGCGTAGTCCTCAGGAGCTGCTGTGTGGAGCCAGTCTGATCAGTGATGAATGGATCCTCACTGCTGCCCACTGCATTTTCTATCCACCGTGGAACAAGAACTTCACCACCAATGATATCATCGTCCGCCTCGGAAAACACTCTCGTACCAAGTGGGCCTTTTAAAAGATTATAGGAAATCGCATATTTCTTTTCGCTAATACATTCTTTATTTATGCTAAGTAATTTTGAAATATAAGTTTACAGCTGTTTTAAACCCTTTCCTGTTTCTCTCAGGTATGAGAGGGGCACTGAGAAGATTGTGGCCATTGATGAAATCATTGTCCACCCAAAATATAACTGGAAGGAAAACCTGAACCGAGACATTGCTCTTTTACACCTGAAGAAGCCTGTTGTCTTTACAAATGAGATCCACCCTGTTTGTCTGCCCACCAAGAGCATTGCAAAGACGTAAGAAGATGTTCAGTAGTTCAATGTAGATATTTAATCACAGTGAGATGGAAGTAGTGTCAGATTTTCTGAGTAAATACATTATTGGAAAAGAACATCCTATTGGACAGGGACCTGGTTCTGTTCATCAGTGTTTAATTGAATGGAGGTTTATCTGAAAGTGAGTTTACAGTCAACTCTAAGAAACTGGTGGCCTTTCAGCCGACTAAATGATTCCAGAAGTCAGATGAATCATGGATGAATCATTCACAATACAATTATTTACATGCTTATAGAAAAAAGATTTTTCATGCCTAACCTCTTCATTTAAATTTTTTTTTACCTCTAATTTTGATTAAACTTAAGAACACATTTCTTGGGGAACAACGATTTATGGAAAAAAGAAAATGAAACCCCAAAAAGAAAAATGTCATTAATCACTTAACCCCATGTCGTTCCAAACCCATAAAAGCTTAATTCGTCTTCGGAACACAATTTAAGATATTTTTAGTAGACTGAGACTGCGAAGTAGGTTACACTGACAATGAAGAGACGAGAATACTTTTGAGCAAGAAGAAAACAAAAATAATGACTTTCTCATCGCTTCATAACGTTACGGTTGAACCACTGATAGCATGTGGACTATTCGGATGATGTCTTTCATAATTGTCTGGACCTTGACAGTGAAACTTGCTTGGCAGTCTATGGGACAGTCACAAGCCTCCCAGTTTTCATCCAAAATATCTTAAATTGTGTTCTGAAGACCAACAAAGCCTTTTACAGGTTTGGAACGACATGGGAGTAAGTGATTAATGACAATTTTCATTTTGGGGTGGAGTATCCCTTTTGCTTTAGAACAAACTGAGAGTATGCATATAGCTGTAATTGACAGATTTTCTCTCTGAAGTTTGATGTTTGCAGGTTACAAGGGCCGTGTGACTGGCTGGGGGAACCTGAGGGAGTCGTGGTCCTCAAACCCAACCAATCTTCCAACAGTGCTGCAACAGATTCACTTGCCCATTGTGGAACAGAGCATCTGTCGTGATTCCACCTCGGTCATCATCACCGATAACATGTTCTGTGCCGGTAATACACTTCATATCTTCATGGCCTTTAGACCCTATACTATTCAGTTGCTGAGAGCTTGTGAGATGTGTTTGCACTCAGGTGTCCCAACAAAGACATCCTTTGTTTTGTAGGCTACAAGCCAGATGATACAAAAAGAGGCGATGCTTGTGAAGGAGACAGTGGCGGACCTTTTGTGATGAAGGTATAATAATGTTTATGCTTTTCTCTCCTCAAACAAGTTTGACTTTCCAGTGCCCTATGAAGTTCTTGTTATTTTAAAACCCATTACCGCCCACAGAGTCCTACAGATAAACGCTGGTATCAGATTGGCATTGTGTCGTGGGGCGAGGGCTGCGACCGCGATGGCAAATATGGATTCTACACACACTTGTTCCGTATGGGTCTCTGGATGAAGAAAGTCATTGAAAAAACAGGCTCAGAAGATGAGGAATGATCTTCCAAGCTGCCACACAATAAATGAACACTTTGGTCAAATTTGATCAAACCTGTAAATGGATAAATAAATCTGAATTCTTTGTATATTGATACCAGTGTGTGAGCATGAGTTTCTTTCCGTGTATTGAGAGGGATAATGGGCAGGCTTCTTGTTTAGAATGAAACAGATGTAATTCTGGTTGAATTATGAAATTAACTATCAGGGTTTTGCCATACAGAACTAGAGAAGGAACAATGACGAGACTGATATACCAGTTTAAAGAGTGATTACAACACCAAAGCTGCTATTGTTTTATTTCATAGTTGTCAAAACGACTATTTAATTTTTTTTGTTGTTGTTGTTGTTGTTGTTGTTGTTGTTGTTGTTGAGATGCTTTGAAGTAAGAAAAATGTTCAGGTAAATTTAAGGGTCATAAAGTCTCCTTTTAGTAAATTCACATAAATTGGAAGGCAGACTAAATAAATGATTATTAAGATTAGATAATTTTTTCTCATCTTCTAAGAGAATTTGTGAAACTGTGCAATGATCAGTAAATGCTCTCATCAATTAATTTCTGTAGGCTATTTCACATCAAAATGTCTTGCGATAAAGTAAATATAAAGCAGTTTCCGTGCAACCACCTCATTTGAACAGACTTAATATAATACCCACAAACCAAACTCATTTAAATTAAAGGTTATAATGAAATTGTAATTCAATAGTGGTTGCTCAGATACAGGGGTCCCTAAATGAAGGGTTGTTGACACAGAAGGAGACATCTGACATTTAGGTCTCTTGACTGAACACACAAAGAGCAGAACACACAAGTGTGTACGTTTTAGATAATTTATTTTTATGTGGTGCATTTCATTTGTTGTTCAACCAATCGTTATGACAACAGCACATTCTCGAGGGCGTGGTCATACGTTCTCCTTCTGCATCCGGGCCGTTTACACCGAACTACACGGATCGCAAACCGGAAGTCCTGCGTGAAATTTGCAAGATTGGCAGAGTTGTGAAGACTTCAATTGGGAGCGCTGAAAAATAGGTAAATTCATTTTTCCATATTTGATTCATAACATCTGTAGTATATTTGATCAGCATTTCGCTCTTTGATCCGCATGCGCCTGTGTTCATACGGCAGGGCAACACTTGCTAGAATTTCCGTTCTGTTGCGTCAAGATGAAACGGGTTTGCAGCTAGTGTTAGTTAGCTTAGCTGACTGTCGACTGATCATAACGAGCAAATATGTGCGGCATGTGGCTGTTTGCTTTAACGACATGACTGAAACCTGCACTATTGCGGCTTATTTAAATCACACGGCCTCATGTTGACTCTGTTTTTGTTGGAAAACGCGCGGTTACGCGTCCAGGTGTTTCGTTTCCCTAGAAACACTGGGGAATCCGTCACTGCCTGCCCTGAGCTGGAGACTAGAGCTGTCAGTACATAAGACAATGAAAGAGAGAGTAAACGTTTGCCATATTACTATAATGCTCTAAAAGTTGGAAGAACACAAGCGATTATGCTGACAGAAGATTACTGAAGTCTAGCATATGTCGTCTGTGGGCAGAACTCATACTCTGAACACTGATACCAATGTCGATAGATTTATCCAGTAGTATTATTTATCAAAGAAGTATAGCAAAATCCTGGCTGTACCGTGGTTGTTTAAAGTATATGGAGTCACAAGTACCAGTTTAACAAAAATCGGGTTTTGGGTTGTTGACCCAAAACGGTACTTCATCTAAAACCTTCGCTTTACATTTTTATTGTGCATACAGGATTTATGACTTCATATTAATTGAGAGACTTATATATAAGTAGTCAACATTTGAAGTGGATCAAAGTTGTCCTAAGACAAGAGCGGGTATTGTTTTGGTTTTAGGACAAGTTTGATAAGATAAGATATTAAAACACTTCAAATGCTGACTTCTGTACTATATATATATATATATATATATATATATATATATATATATATATATATATATATATATATTTCATCCTACCCTCACAATTTATCAAGTACATTAATATATATTTTTTTTCAAATTAACTTCTCGCAAATGACCTTATCACAGTTAATCTACCCATTTGCTAATGTGCTGATCTGAGGCATGCAGAGATCGTTTCTGTTTTTCTCTCCCTTCATCAGTGTGTGGATGGTGACACTGCAGAGAGATCAGCAGATTCTCATGACACCACTGAGCTCCAGACCACCACACACTCAGTTTTACTTTCATCTGCTTCATTCTTCAGCTGATTCTGTGGCATCTCACTGTGTTTGTCAGCTGAGCACATCTGAACCATCTGCTTCTACTTGAAACAGAACTGATAATTATGACATATACATATTCTTTTTTTGGCAGACGTTTAGTCACTTTTGATTTTGAATGAGGAATGTTACAGCTGGCAGCATGAGCAATGAGCATGAGCTCACCACAGCTAAACTACTATGTGTATGGACAGAAATCAAGTTATGAGCACAGATCAATATTTTTTTCTGTAGTATTGTTTATAAGATTGTAAACGAAAGTGAAATCTTGATTGTACCGTGTTTAAGAATTACAAACTCATTAGTACATGAGAAAAACACTAGTGATTTTTTCAAGGCGATTATTGCTTTGTATCATGGTCTTTATATTTTAGAAAGCGTATGGTTTATTTTGGAGGTGTTGGGGTTTCTGTAGCTCTCTTTAGGGTCTTTGTTTCTGTCTTGATTCACTGAAACACAACTGTGAATGAGACACTTTCATTGTTTTTGCTGCTGATCTTTTGAACTGGGTAATGAATTAAATGGCACTGTTGAGTGGAAGAGGAATGATATTGGATGGGTTATGTTTGGTTAGAACCAAGAGATGTGTCATCAAATATTGACATCAGTGATAGTCCAACTAACAATCTAAGAATGATGAAAGCTGCTTTATATGATTTCTTCGACTGTAAGCAGTCTATACAAAGATTGCTGTCAGCAACCAGAGTAGATAACAGAGATGTTTTTAATCCGAGCGACAGAATAATGACCCGGGTTACTTCACCTGAAGGCTGTTATCACATTAATTAGAGATATGGATATGGATGTGGATGTCATAGCAGAATAAAGGCTGTCACAGATGGTAGTAAATGTGAAACTGGCTCTTCTAGGGTTGAGGATATAAATAAGAGCAAAGGGTAAAACTGAGGAAGTGTTGTCAGTATACGGCTGGAGGGACTGTCACAGCAGATCACTGTCTGATCCCCACTGATGCCTGCGCTAGGAGCCCTGCGGCTACACACGCACAGATTAAAAAATATGGCACATTCACAATGCCTCGATATTTTACTGCTAAATGGTTAAGTACAGAATGTAGCATAAGAAATAATAATATTATTAAGAATTTAGTTCCACAAAGCTTGACCTTTCTGACACAACATCTAAAAGTGTTTGCTGAGGGGATTGATATTGTGATCACTGTGGTTATCCAGATTTAATTGAGTCTTTATGTGTAATGATTGACACAAATACACAGAGCTCATCACATGATCATGGAAGCGCAAAGATTGTGGGGCCGTGTTTTTGCTGCTTCATTAATCCACTACACGATTTTCTCAATGAAATCTACTGGCAAGCTTTCAAAAGAATGCGTTATGTACTGCTTTAGGAAGAACAAATGTTCATTAACTGTTGGTGGTAGTTTGTTTACGATGGAGTGCACATGGAAGAGCAGATTATGTGATCTGGAAATTCATCATTTTTTATCATACCCAGTTTGCTAATTGAAAACAAATTCAATGCAACAATTTACCTGATTTTTTGAATGTGACATTGTTGCAATGAAAAAGTTATTTCTTTATTTTTATTTTTTTGGAGTCAGCACAAAAGCAAATACCCCCCCACCCCACACACACACACACACACACACACTTTATTGTGCAGATGCTTCCTAGTCTATTAGCTGTGACATTTATGAATAAAAAATTATCCTAAAAATACAGATATATTATTCATTTATATGCTGGTTTCACTATCACAAAAGGATTAAATGATCGTGTACACACATATTTGCATAATTATAAATTATACAGTATATAAAGTATAAACCAGTATTTAAGCCAGAAAATAAAGCTAATATTAGCCCGTTTGTAGTGATGTGCTATGTCAGTAATGTGCTGTATTGTGAAAAGATCTTGTGTTAAACAGTTCTCATAGTTTGCAAGATTAGGAAACAAACTCAAATGACCTGTTCAGCATTTGTCATTGTGGTCACTCATGTGAGTCAGTCATTCACTGAACATGCAAGTGTGCATGTGTGAAAAGGCTACATTTACCCAGGCTTATGCTGGACAGACCCGATGCGAAGGCAGATCTCAGCAGAAAATTGTGTGGTATTGTAATGAGCACTTCTGTGTCTAACTATTGTGTGTGAATTGTGTTGTCTTAGAGGACCATCATGTCCTCTGACCTGCTGGTGGACCTTCACGATGATCTGGGAGGAGACGACTCTCCTAGCGGTGCCCTGGACCAGCTCAAACTGGTACAGGACAAACAGTGGCTACCAGATGACCCTGTTAGCTTGAGCAAATCCGGTGAGTGCAATAGTGTGAATTGTGTGTGTTATTCATACATAGAATCTAGTTTCAGTTTGCAGAATCGTACTGATCTTTTCAAAGAATAAAGCAGTGTAAGAAAAAGGAAGTAATTGCCGAGAACGCTACCATTTTTTCATGAATACCAATCATATGCTTGCTATATTTTTAGAGACAAGTGAAGCCGAAACCTTCCAGTTGACATAATTGTCACGGCCTATTTAAGACACAGCAGAGAACTCAAAGAGTCATGCAGCATTACTCATACACAACACACACACACACACACACACACACACACAGATACATACTTGCTTACGACACACTTTACCACTCTTACAGAGGATGACTGTGACTGGGCGGACGTGGGTGGAGTCCAGTGTAATTAAGTGTAATAACTTTTATTTTTCCTTACACAGTTTGGCTACTAAATTAAGATCCCGGTCATTCAGAATTTCTGCTAGCTAAAACAAAAATATCAGAAATAAACCTTGGGATCAGAATCACTGCTTGGATTTGAAAACATTTAGTAATTAAGCCTGATTCTGAGTCATTTGTTGTAATTTCCAATTATTTATCACTCCAGAGTGAATGTTTAGTGGTAAATATGATAAAGACTAGCAGACTGTCAGTTTATATCACAAAAGTCAGCAAACTGAATGTATTCCTCTATTTACATGAAAAAAGAAAAGTGAGAATGGTTCAGAAAAAGTGGCTTTGTGTCCTGAGGGTTCGGTCGCACACTGAACGAGAAGCAGGTATCCCACAGTGGAGTGGATGCGTCATTCTGTACTCTCGTTCACGAGTTTATGGCAGCAAGGTGAAAGAGAGAGGATAATCCATATTATTATATTTCAAATGTGTCACCAGTGTATGTACATGGTTCTTTTCCAGTGTGCAGCCTTCTTTATGTTATGTTTTGTTTTGATGTTAAAGGCTTCTGTTTGGAGGACATGATGTGAGCTTGTGTTTGGGATATTGACATGTTGTTTTTTTGTTTTTGTTTGCAATGTAGCATTCATTCTCTTCTTTCCTGCAGCTTCCGATATCAAAAGCCTTGGTGGCACTCCACATCTGTCCTGGGACGACCCCTTCTATGACATATCCAGACATCAGATTGTGGAGGTGGCAGGTGAGCTGTTATGAAACGCACAAGCATCACCAGCTAGTGTTTATTCTAATTCTAAAGTCTTCTGATTTTTCCCTTTCTTTGTAGGTGATGATAACTTTGGTCGGAAGGTGATTGTTTTTAATGCTTGCCGCATGCCTCCCCATCATCAGCTGGACCATCATAAACTTCTCATGTAGGCATCGCTGCTCTTACTTTATTTATGTGGTTCATTAATAAATATATTAAGCTGGGCTTAATACACTGTATCAGCTATGTTTTTAATAATTCTGCATCGCCTTATACGGGTGTTTTAGTTGACCTGGTTTGAGACTGACATACACAGATAAGCACAAGACACTTTAAAGATCAAGGTCAAGTGCAGGGAACAAAAAAAAAAACATTGATAATGATCCAAGGAGAGAAGCGCTTTTGTTGTGTCAGCTGATGTTTTTTCTATTTGTGCTGTTTATTTGGTTAATAATATATTTCGATTTTAATTTATGTTTGAAATATCAGTTCAATGTAAAAATATGCAAGGATATGACAATTTTAGAATAATATTTTAATATGTATGATATGTCACATTACTTGACACTCAGTTTTTTTTTCTAGACTTGGTTTTAAATGCCAAAAGACATATCCTGTGAGAAATATATATTTAGGACAGCTGTGTTCTTTTCTTTACATATTCTCAATGTTTTCCTTCCTCAATTCTTTTGCTTGAATGCCAACCACATCTTGTGTTCAATGAGTCAAAGCACCATAAGACAGTGTCCTAAGACAATGAAGTTTTTAATGAAGTGAAATCAAGACTTAGTTTAGTTCCTTATTGTTGTCTGAAAAGAGTATGGCTTGTGTAATGAAATCTAGAACATGTGTCTTGACCAAATGTCTAAGTGACTCTGAAGTGAATAAATAAAAGCTGAAGTTTCAGTAATTGACAGCTGATTGAGTGCAGATTCTCCTTCGGTTTGTTTTAGTGTCTAAAGTGAGAGTTTTGATTTGGTGTGCATTTATTGATATTTGTGTGCAGGTATATGAAACAGACTCTTGATAAGTATGTGGAGAGTGATTATACCCTCATCTACTTCCATCATGGTCTGACCGCCGAGAACAAGCCCTCTCTAAGCTGGCTTCGAGATGCTTATCGAGAGTTTGACAGGAAGTGAGTGATGCTGTTGTTGTTAGTGAGAGGCTCAGAGTGCAAACCTCATTGGTTGTCAAGCTTCAGTATCGCTGTGTCTGTTGCAGGTATAAGAAAAATATAAAGGCACTGTACATTGTCCATCCCACCATGTTAATCAGAACCATCCTTATTCTCTTCAAACCCATCATCAGGTCAGTGCCACGCTATGCTCAATATTATTTTATTCTCACATTGAGTGTAATCTGAATCTTACAGCCTTTATTCTGTACTTCATAATACACTACAGACCGATGTGCTCATGTTCTGTTTTCAGCTTTAAGTTCGGCCGTAAGATAAACTACATCAATTATTTGAGTGAGCTGGAGGAGATTGTGAAATGTGATCAGCTGGTGATCCCCAACAGAGTCCGAGAGTAAGACATTCTATGCATTTCTACATGTGCTCGGATCACACTGTTATTCTCAGCCCAGATAAACAGTTCTTTTGAGCCACATTCAAGAGTTTTCTTTGTGTAGGTATGATGATAAGATCCGTCTGTCCCTGAAGCCGTCTGTCGTCCCCGGACCGATCTCTCCCGCTCATAGTCCTCCTCTTCCCTTCCAGCAGTTTGGGGTCTCACTGTCAGTGTAAGTTCCTCTCATATCTCACACAGCTACAATCTGTTACTGACTGAAAGCATGAAATTAAGATTTGGACTTAATGTAGTTGAAGACGACAATCTCGTTTATAGTTTATAGGAACAATTGTAACGATTGTGCACTATGAGAAACTCCTATTTTGATATGAGCTGTTTTATTGTTTTTTACAATCAGATTGAGACACAGGGCGACAGACTCCGAGGAAATTCCTCTAGTCATGCGCGACACTATTGGATTCCTGCAAGAGAACGGTATGTCTTTTAGTCAAGTCAGATTTATGGCTCAATCAAACCTTTTACGTACCTCTAAACGTGAATGTATTGGATCTATCCACATAAGGGGGGATATACTAATAGTAGTCTTTTTGTTTAGCCTCAGCGGTGGGTTGTAGTTGAGTAGTAGTACTTGGCCAATATTATTGTAGAATAGTGTGAAGTTGAGAATGTGAATTTTATTTCCTTCTTTATTGTAGGTCTTAAGACAGAGGGAATATTCCGGCGTTCTGCTAATGTTTCTTTGGTTAAGGAAGTTAAGCAGAAATATAACTCAGGTAAAGTTGTGTGATGCTCTGTATGCGGAAGAATTCTCACACATTTCCTGTTCACAAGAATGATTGGCATTAGTTGTGTGTGTGTGTCTGTAGGAGAAGAAGTGAATTTCTCTCAGCTGGACGATGTCCACTTGGCAGCTGTGATCTTAAAGATGTTCCTCAGAGAACTGCCAGAGCCCCTGCTCACTTATCAGCTCTACAACGACATTGTCAACTTCCACAGTGAGAACACAACGGACTTGCATACCAAACACCAGCAGTTTCCAGAAAGCTCACACACACACACACATACACACACACACGTCTGTCCACCTACTATACTGACATTTGTTAATCAATTGTTAAAACCACAGTTTTTGCATGTGGACTGTTTACAATGAGCCTTGAAAGTGACATGGTCACACACACATTCACACTACCTTCATTTGCATTCCTTGTGTGTTGTGTTATCAGATGTTGACAAAGAGTCACAGGCAGAAAGGATTCAAAACATGCTGATGTCACTTCCTGAGGAGAACTATACATCACTGCGCTTCCTCATACAGTTTCTAGCTCAGGTAACACTCAACATAATCAGCAACAATAAGAATTTTTACTTTAAAATGTTCAAAATATTATTATATTTTTTTAACAAAATTATATTTTAAACAAATTATGAAGTAAAGGTGTCCTTTTATTATTGCCTTTTACAAAATGCTGTACATTTCTTCGTGAAATTGAAATATAACTATAATAATATACTAATACAGCACTTACATATTATTGCTCTTTTGTTGGGTTTGATTGCTTCTATTGTCCTCATTTATAAGTTTCTTTGGATAAAAGCATCTGCTTTTGAAGTGAGTTAAATAGAAGGTAAATAACAAAACTAAATAGAAATTTGAAAACAAGCCCCAAATAAAAATAAAAAACACAAAATAAATCTCTTCATATAAACAAACAGGCTTTGTCTGTTTGGTGAAACTACACATAAAAATATCTGCATGAAACAGCGGATGAGCTGAACGAGACGCAGATGCACTCTCTGCCAGCAGGTGGCGCTTAAAGCATTTCCTTGGTTTCCGCTGTATACAAAGCAGAGCTGCACTTATGAACTTTAATGTGCATTATACATAAGCAAGATGAAAGAAAAAATACCATCTAAGCTTTTCTAAAGACAGTAAGTTCCCCTCAGACATGCATTTATATAAACTCCCACCCCTAAATGAATTGTGATTTTGTTTAGCATCTCAACAAATTTGAATTTTCACATACTTAAATTTTCAACCGGCTCGTGGTTAATTATTACACCCCTATTGTTTAACATTTATTCGTATATTTAATGTAAAAAATGAAACCCATTTCACATCTTTTTTATTTCATTAATTTGTTCTTTAAAAAGAAAGCAATAATAGCTGATAATTATTCAGGAAACCCCTAGGCAGCAATAAATAGCCCTTCTAATTGTTGTAGCTGAGTATTTCTTTCCTACTTTCTCCTTCAAGCCCTTAAGTTTTATTTCTGATCTTCATTGTTATTGATGTACAGGTGTCTGCAGAGAGTGAAGTCAATAAGATGACCAATGCCAACCTGGCTGTAGTGTTTGGGCCCAACTTGTTGTGGGGGCAGGATGCTTCCATGACACTCAGCGCGATCGGACCAATCAACAACTTCACCCGCATCCTGCTCGACGTACATCAGGAGGTCTTCACCCAGTGAGGAGCGGGAGAACTTTTCACGAGGACTTCTCCGTTTATTGTCCCTCCCCGGTCCATAGCTTTGCTCCTCTGTTGCTGTGTCCTGTCCTTTCTGTCTCTCTCAGTATTGCCAAATGCATGAGTATTTTAACAGGTTGAAGCTATGGAGAAAAAAAAAACTATACTAGAGGGCAAAGAGCGGTCAAGCTGTCACATAGGTTTAGGCTGTAATCAAATTCTGACAATCGTTTCCTTTTCTCTCCTGCTGAAGTCATGTAGCTGTTGTCAGACGTAATGGTGCTGCACAGGCACAAGAGTTTTTATATGGTCTGTTAGCAGAGGCCTAAATCAATAAAGCAACAGTGTACAGGTAGCTGCTTTAGTTTGTATGTTTTGGTAGCTCATCAGCTTGTTTTGGATATTGTTTGTTCCACATGACCAAATTCATTTCAGTTTATTTTTCCAAGAAGTAAAATTAGAGTACAGGCACACGTCCTCATTTTTGTAAGCCATAGTTGGCCCAAGCTTATGGACAAGTATAAAGCACTACTACTCAAACTTGAAACACTTATTTTACACATGCTTATTACATAAAATATATGGTATTATGTATTGTCTCAAAGAACTTCCATTCAGTCTTCGTTTATATTATCATTATATTATTTTTCTAGAATCTTTTCGTCTTTTTGTGGCATCTCAGTGATTCCAGAAACAGGGCAGATGCTTTATGGCCAGCACAAATTTCCTGATGCTGAAACCGAAAAGAAAAGTTATTTTTCTGATCAAAAACCTCCGCTTCTTCTATCTGTATGTGTGGAGTTGTGTGTAATTTGTGTGTGTGGTCTGTTCAGTAATTCTGTTGTATTATTCTACCCCGTACATATTTATTTTGGCCAAAGATTATATGTTTAAAATATTTGTGTGATCAATTATATTTGTTACTAGAAAACGTACTGCCTGTCGGGGACGGTGCCATCACACATGGGCACATTTGAAACAAAAGCCAGAAGACAGAAATAGCAAAGAACAATTTGATGTAATTTTGTCGTCTCAGTATAACTGTAGTTTTATCTGTGAAGAACCATATCATAGTGCAATTAATTATTACTGAAGTGCATAAAATCCAAGTGCAGCAACATTTTAGTTGTACCCCAGGGCTCTGTACGTGTTCGCTTTCATTTTATGATTAATGGATTTGAAGCGTACGGAATTGAGTCTGTTTCATGGGTCTGAATTCCAAAAGAACCATAAAGCAGGTACTTGGGCACAAATTCTTTAGCACTAATAAGTTAAGTGTCATATGCCTTGATATCAAACTGTAACTGTTTACTGTGTCATGTTAACTTCCTGTTCATGTCAATCCATTCGAGCATTGACATGTGGACCAGTGGCTTAAATAGTTTTAGACAAGCTCCCTCACACCCAAGTGTCTGTGTGCCTTAATGGAGTGAACTGGCGATGATATTAGCTGTTAAATTCCCATTCTCTGGCCAGATCTGTGAACTTTGTGCCATTTTGTTGTACCTGTATCCAAACATCTACCTGTTTACCTGTACTGTGGTGTATTTCTGGGTTGCAGGTGAAACTTTGCATTTCTTCTTTTGTGAAGGTTCTTTACTTCCATTTTGGCTGTTAAAGTGTATTCTGTGCTTTTGCAATCTTTACTTTTGTATATCATGTTGTGATTTCAGAGTAATAAAATTGTTAGAGACAGTGTAAAAAAAAAAATGCCCCTCTGTGGGTTTGTTTCATAAGCTTCAGAACATCCCCTGGTTGTGGGGAGGAAAATAAAACGTTACCACAGTTTTCTTATAAAAGCAGAAAGATATATTTAATTATATATTTTACATAATTGTCTCCAAAATAACTGCCCTGAGAATATAAAAAAACTAATTATACATACAAGTAATTATATCTTATTTTGGAACACAACAATTGCCAACGACATCATCTAGAAAGAGCAGAAATGGCATATTAATTAAGAATACAAACGGCAACATGATTAAATTAAAGGTCACACATGCTGTTTTTGTTCAATTTAAGCAATAATTTATGTGTTATTTGAAGCTGGAGAAACAGGTTTTGCCCTGCTTATAAATGTGAATGTGTGTGTATTTGACAGAGTAGAGATGTGGGTAATGGTAATGCATGTGCATGTCTATAATGTGAGAGGGACTGTGTGATGATGTGAATGCACTGTTCCTGTAGGGAGGAGATTCTCTGGCTCCTCACACCCAGCTGAAGCTCAGTTTCAGGGGCTGTAGAGCTCACCAGAGGATACAGAGCCTCGCTGACCTGGAGGGACCACAGAAGTTCCAGGAGAAATCCCCACATATAACTTACATGCAGTGCTTCTACATCCTCAGTGCAGTGCTATTTACCTGCTCCAGGCCAGTGAAGGCCACCCCGAGGTTCACTCCATTCCGGAAGAACGTCAGTGTTCCAGCGCTCAAGTCCAGCAAAACCCCAAGGACTGTATTTTGTTCATAAAAAGGCTCTGTGTATTTTCGACTCCTCCCATTATGCCAGATGAAGCCTTTGTATGATAGACCCCAACTCTCACTGTCGATGCCTTTGAAGAGAGAAACAGGACAATCAGAACAATAACAAAGTTTCAACGATTCAAAGAAAAACTTAGTGTGCTTTTGTGCGCTCTGCTTGTTCTGTTCTTTTCCTCCTTTGTTTATCTATGCGGCGTTTGATGGGACAAAATTCCTGTTTGATAATTAGACATCATTCTTTTTTAGGTTGCCAAGTACAATCAACCTGAGGGAGTTTATGTCTGTGCTGAGTGGAGCTGGGCTGGGCTGATTTGGTTGAAGAAAAATATGAGCATTCCTAACAGGAACATGACTCACCTATGAGGTTAACAAATTTTTGATCCCCTGTGTGCAGAAGTGCATTTTGGGTACCGACCCCCACCATCACAGAGCTTCCATATGGAGGCTCAAGGAACTCAATCTCCCAGTAATGCTCACCATGGGTGAAACCTTTACACAGAAATATGAGTTATCCTGTGATAATCAATTATTATCAGAAAATCTACCGCAACATGATAGTTATCCTCTGGACTACTGAACAATACTAGAGAGTTATAAAAGCCTAACTAACATTACAATTGCTGGTTAAGAATTAACTTGAACCAGGCTTAATGCAAAGGAACCTAGCACTTCTTATCACTATACTCCTAAAACAGCATCAGCCTGATTAAATGTAACACTATATTTGACAATAATAAAACTATCTGACTTATGGACAACAAAAGCAGTGCTGTTTCTCGCTAGTCTCACCTTTGGTGCCTCTGACCCCAGCAGTCCCTTGACTGTCCAGCAGAGGGCTGATATGAAAATAGACGGCTTGTCGGCACAGAGACAGATGAGCATCAGGAGATTTACTGTCCGGATCCCACTCCCAACTCTCCCAAGAGTGACCTCTAAAAGAGCGCAACATTTGCTCTCTACAACACACAGATTATCATACATATCACTGTAACCTTACAACAACAACAAAACCTTTCAGTTACCCAATATCCCCATTACCTAAAGAAGAAACTAGTTTGCTATCATTTGAATATTTCCAAGTTAATATGCATAAGTTATTACAAAGCTCTAACGTTAGCTTGATATTTCAAAGCGCGGAGATCATTTAGACGAGTGAGCACGACGTACACATCACACATAGTACAAAGAAAACATACGTGACTTACCAAGTGTACACTAAGTTATGTAATCCGATATGTAATGAAGAAGAACCCAAAACTTTCTTTTAGTCACTTGAAATCCGCTTTTAAAAATAAATAAAGACGGCACAGTCAGTTTTACATGTGGGTGTTCAGACAGCTGGACGATAGAAAAACATTTCACAACTGCTGTCAAAACAACACTGGATTTATCTAAATATGGAAGTAGGCGTGTATTTCAGCGCTTATGAATTTTTAAAAAGCCAATGCTGACGCTGCTTGGTGGCCTTCCAGTAACGCACCCTAATTAATATTCATGAGCCAGGCCTTCGCCAATCCGCTGGGCGAACGTCGAGCGAACGAATATTCATTAGCTAGTGAACTCCAAGGGTTACCTAGAGAAGACGCAATGTTTTAGACCAGTTCAGCATATAGGGGAAACAAACAAACAAAAAAGGCCTGTTTGAAATAAATCAGTTTATTACACAACATTTACATGCCATATTGACAAAGCGCAGAGAGAAAGAAGACACTTAAAATAATAAAAGAAGGTCCAGCTCCTAACGACTTGCCAAAATAAGCTTTTTTTAAAAAGCATTCCTCAGCGTTTAAAGACCTGGTGAGTAGTAATGATAAACTGTCCCTAACTAAAAAATAAAAAATAAAAGTGAAAAGTTATGGTAAAATGCCCTTACAGGAAGCAGGTAAGCATAGGCTCACTTCACTGTTGTCAGTGTTCACTTCTATTGTTGTTCATGTTTAAACCTATGAAACAAAAACTTGACATATTCTTAGATAATTCAAATTAACACTGTTAGAGAATTCAGATGGTGCCAGTGGTAGAATGAGAGAAATCTGCTTCAGTGACGTCAGTGAACTGCACATGTTGTGATGAGCAAAACAAAAATAAAGACTGGTACAGGTTTATACATTCATTACAGTGAGCTTCACTTACACAATTCTGCTATTTTAATAAATACAAGGGTTGGAAATGATATTTTCCTCTGTTCTGTAACAGATGCTGCTTCTCCTTATACAGTTCACTTATTTTTCTTGAATGATGATTCTCTTCATAGCTCATTGCACAAGGAAAAACTGACACAAAACATGGCTAATGTAGACATCCAGTGAGGGACGCATCAGGGAAGGAAGCAAGAGGAGTAAAGAAGTTGTGAAGGATGCAATCTCTGTTCTGTTTTATTGTAGCGTGTCCACAAACGCATCAAACTCGTCAATGTTCTTCTCATAAATGGCCAGTTTCTCTGGAAGAGAGTCCTGCAAAAATACATGTTCACTTTAACAAACAACTAATAATGAACACAATGTTACTATGGCATAAATGGGAATAAGTCACCCTATGTATAATTTGTACACAGATTCTGTCTTAAGTGAACTACATATAAAAAAAAATACTTGCAATTATTTCAAGAGTTCTTAATTTTATTATCCACACACTTTAACACCAACCCTGATTTGGTGCTAAAACTGTCAAATCTGTAATGTAATTATACCTACAGTATATGATTACTCTCTGTGTCTCTTCTCTTTGTATGCCTTTCTAACTTTAAAGGTCAACCTGTCCCATATAGACTGCAAAAATGTTCAGTATGTGCTTTGACAAGAATTTGTTATTGTTATGTTTCTCACCAGATCCTCAGCCATTGACTGAGCGCTGACATCGATGGACAGGCTTGCAAGTTGAGGAGGGTTTTGAAACTCTCGATAGAAAGTTCCCAGATCCATTGGCAGAAGGTCATCCTTAGAGAATGCTGGTTTCTGTTTGGCACACAATCACAGAACTGATCATTAAACAAAATATGGACCATATTTAGCTTTTACCAAACACTTATTAATCAAATTCAACTGCTTGTAATTTTCAAACAATTCTGAAGATTTAAGTTAGATTTTCATGTTTGTATTATATTAAGAGATTTTTTTTTACTTCTCTAGAAACATTTGTATTGATTTTAGCCCAACACTAGATCTCTGATCAACACCAGAACAATGCTGCTCTGTCATTCAGAAAACTAACATGATCAAGCAGGTCTCTTTGGATATCTCTTATGCAACATCACCTCTTTATATTCAAATTGGCATTGTATAATGCAGCATTTAACAGTGCATTTATGAAATTCAAATAAAAGGAAAGCAAGGTCTTCTTCAGATTCATTAAGCATCAAGCAGATGTAGCTTTCTCTCAGGTCAGAGTCTAAGTTTCTTTTTTTCTGATGAATATTTGACTTGTCTGGATCACTAGATCAAGGGTTAACAAAAAAAAATCCTGAGCCTGAACTTTTTTCCGGGGGCCGGGCAGCACATGCAAAGAATGCAATGACTGTGAAAACTTTAACATGATATGGCAAAGTTATTGCTTTCTTTATTCAAACTGATTTTCTTTTTCATGAATATATGATTGACCTAATGAAATAGGCCTATAAATAACGTGAACAAAACCAACTTAAGTACATTATGTATAAAACCTGCAGAGGGCGCCAATGGCCTGGTGACATTTCTCTCTACAGCGTGATCCATTACATTTTCATATTTGGCCACATGCAGAAACGTTTATTTTGAAAGCCGTCATGTACAATACATAGCGTATTTAGACATATGTTGATGTATTCTCCTGTGTTGGCAAAGGTTTTCAATGATTTACATTATAAATCTAGTGAGATAATGCACACAGTTTTTCCAGATGACATTAAGCAATACAAATTCAGCAGTGTATACTGTATACAGTGTATACAGAGGAAGAGATTAGCCCCTTTCACACATACGGTCTTCACTGTAATAATAGATCGTGTGTGAACAGGTGTATATGTTCTGGCAACCATATGGTTCTTATGGAGATGACATGATTACTCTGAGCTGTTTACAAAGCTTTGCTGCTTTGTAATTCACTTTTCTATGTAAACATGCACTAGATGGACATCTTTGACCATTGCGCCTCGCAGCTTTTTGTTGTGTTTCTCCATTCATCAGGGATGTGACCTGTTTTTATACAGTCTATGGATGCAACTGAATACTATTATGCACGTCTTGTGTTTATAAGAGCAAAACATTCTGATTGGCTAGTAATGTTAGTTTGGTTGAGAGTCAAAGCTGCTCCTCTCATACCATTGGTAGGCGAATGCATGAATGAAAATGATCAACAATCAACAAGATTTAAATCTCTTTTAATGTAGGATTATTTTTTTCCACAGACAAATGCTGCATGCTGGAAATCCAGCAAAGTGCCGGAGAACATGAAGCCCTGCTAGATGCTCTTTCAAGGGCTTGATAAAACTTTTTTCTGCTGTCAAACCTCTCACAAGAGGAATCAAAAACAACATAATGCCTACCAGTCCCCACCTCTCTGGTACTCAACAGTTCCTATTTACTCAATGTACTGATGCAGTGCCTTTCAATATGCTCAATATTTCAGAGCTCTCAATATCTGGAGAGGAAAGTAGATCTTGATAGGTGTATTTTTATTATGTGTTGGTGCACTTACAAAGTCAACCATGACAAAGTCGTCTTGTGGCTGCCCCCCGCTGTGGCTCGAGCTGTTCGAGTGCAGGCTGCTTTGCAAAGGAGATGAAGGAGCCGGGGATGGAGGAGGGTGCACCTGCAAACAGAGAAAAACACCTCTAACTCACACACACAAAAAGACCCGAGAAGACAGTGGACGATGCAGCGGCGTTTCTTCATTTGAAATGTATACTTAAGTATGGGTGTTTTTTGCTTTTAATACCATTGGGTCATTCTCCTGCAGGTCACAGGCTCTTGGAGCGAATGCAGCAAAAGGAAGATCCAAACTGGTTGTTGTCACCTGAGTTACACATCAGAATGCATTTTCACCTCCCAAAGAACATGACAGTGACTTTGCACTTATCAGTAATACTTCTTATACTATGTACTTAGTTACTATCAAGTGTTGACTTAATAATATTAACAAATTCAAGTTTAATATATATACACTACCCTTCAAAGGTTTGGGGTCTTTACAATTAAAAATAAATGTAGTCATAAAGAATGCACTCAGCTTAACAAATGTCAGTTACAACATTTTAAATGTTACAAAAAGATTTCTATTTCAAATAAATCCTGTTATTTTGAACTTTTGATTCATTAAAACAAATCAGAAGCAAATGTTCACAAAATTCAGGCGCGCTATGTGGCTCAACACTGACAATAATGATAATAAGAGGAAAGCTTTCTTGAATATTAGATTGTTGTCTGAAGCATCATGTAACACTGAAGAGTAATGATGCTGAAAATTCTGTTGTGAGGATAAGATACTCTTTTCAAAAACATAAAAAAACCTCACTGAACGCAAACTTCTGAATGATAACTGTATGCTTAACTGCTCAGTAGTTCATGTAGATTTTTATAAGAATGTAAGAACTATTTGAATGTACATGAAGATCATTTTTAGTTTTATAAGTTATTATATATTATTAATGTATTCTAACCTGAGTGGTGGGTTTGTTGACAAAAGCTCCAACTTTCCTGGTGAAGTTGGACTCTAGAGCATCAGAGGGGGACACAGTCTTCACCTCGCTACCACACACACACACAAACATGGAATCACATTTTGCTGAACTGCATTGAACAGCACTGTCTGATTCTTCTCACACGCTCACCTACTACAAGATGTGGGCGGTGCCGGCTGAGGGGACTGTCCAGTGGGGCATGATGGGATACGACTATGCTCAGCTGCAGTGCCATGAGTAGGCTGAGCCGGCACCTGTGGGACTCCACCTTCTTTGCCGGGCACAACCATCTGATTAGAAAGACACACATACTTGGTCTCCTCAAGTCAGGTCAAAACAACACACACTTCTGTAAACAGGTGCAAATCATTCCAAGCAGCTGTACTACATCAGAAGGGATGAGGTGCATGAAGTTATGATAGGGACAGTGGTGCTTTACATGTGCGTAATGCGAAAGCACTGGTGTGTTGTTGTGTGCTGTACCTGGTGAGGATGTGCAGCAGCAGTACAAGCCGTATGATGGCACAAATCCACAGTTCCCAGGGCATGAGTCTGATATGAGAGACGAGAGCTGTACAGCTGAGAGACAGAGAGAGATTCAGATCACAACAAGAGTCAAATGTCAGATCAAGAGGGCTTTTTAAGTCTGGTCCTGTATAAACCTCACATCAGAGCAGGGAGCTAGAAGGATAAGAGTAGTTATCAGAGCAAACACACAAGTAAAACAGCAGGCAGGTCAGATCAAGGAGAAGGCAGCAGTGATTGTGGGCTTTTGTCAGAGCAGTGCTTAAACAGTCTTTTGTTTGAGTGATACTGTATAACCCTATTCATTAAAAGGTTATACAAGGTTATGAAGGGTAAGCAACGGAGTGTAGGTTACTGGGGCAGGCCACACACACTTTTTATTTTAATTCATCTATCAGCTGCATGCGTGTACACACACTTCTCTCTCACACACACTGGACTCACTTGCTGTGAGATGCCAAGCCCCAAGAGGGGAACCTTCAGTTTGGCCATCAGAGTCGACTTAGGTGTCTTAATATGTGCCTGACTTAATGTACATACACACTATGTGCACACAGAAAGAAAGAAAGAAAGAAAGACAGAAAGAAAGAAAGAAAGAAAGAAACACAAGGGCAACAGCAATGTGAGCACTACCACAGAAAGGATTCCATGTTCAGATAAATGACTTTGACGCTAGTCTGAAGATTTTTGAACCCTTTTGTATTGAAGCAAGTACACCAAGGCCAGTATTTATATACTTTTTAAAATATATAAAATTTTATATTTTATTTTGCCTTCGTTTATTTCAGCTTTGGAAATGAGTGAATTTAGTTAAAGACAACACTGATCAAGACTAATCAAACACAGCAAAAAGAAAAAAATGAAAAGACGACAACTAAGTATAGGGAGGAAATGTACTGTACTTGTACTGTAATCATATTCATGGCTGGAGGAATATAAAAACTACAAATCATGATTTAAGAATGAGAGCCGTTCATCAGGGAACTGCTGAAAGAGACTCGTGAATGAAAACAGCGTATCCACTGTGAGAGGTTAACAGTTCATCTCTTAATGACTGGCTGCACTGCACCTGCACTGAAGCCTGGCTTGTACAAGGAAGGTGCTGAAGGCTTCTATTTAATGGGATAGATGGAAAGGTGATAGAGACGGCATTACCTGCGATGGTGGGGAGGTGGAAAAAGATGTGTTGCACACCTCCTGAGAGTCTTCTATTCCTGCATATGTCCCTCCTTCATCTTCTCCAGGCGCTCTGAGAGAGAAAAGAGCTGGTTAGAGGCCAGGACAAGAAAGCGGAGTCATCAGTTTGAATCCCTTTCAATCAATACTATCAAACCTGTTTTTTATGATTATTAATTGGTTTAATTCCAACTTATTCTGAATGCTAAAAATTGTTAGTTATGCTTTTAATAACAATGCAGGTGATATTTTATACTGCGGTATACAAAACAGTTTGGGGTTTGTAAGATTTTTAAAATGTTTTGGAAATTAGTCAAAATATATTAGACCAAATGTACAGTTAAAACAGTAATAAAGTGAAATATTATTACCATTTTTCTATCTCAATATACAAATATTTATTTCTGTGATGATGAAGCTGAATTTCCAGTTGCCATTACTTCAGAAATCATTCTAATATGCCCATTTGGTGCCTAAGAAACATTTCATATTATAATTTTATTTTTGTTTAGTACTTACTGAATATTTTGTATATTGTGTTTTTTTTTATACTCTTTGATGAATAGAAAGAACAGCAATTATTCTAAATAGAACTGTTTTGTAACATTGTAAAAATATTCATTTTCACTTTTGATCAATTTGTGCTTTTGTAAAAAAAAAAAATAATAATAATGAAAAAGTAATAAAAAAAAAAAACTTTCTCACCCCAAACCTCTGAACAGTAGCACAAGTATCTATAATGTGATTATGTGTCTATTTTTACACACCTGTAACTGCAGGGATGCATGTGTGCCATATTAGTGAAGGGACGCTCCACAAAATGATCAATGATGATACCCATGATAGGGCCTGTCCTCTCAAATTGCCTGCGAGACACACAAGGACAATATCTTTTACAACACAACTCCAAAACGATCCAGAATATTTGAATGTTTGAATGTGTTGCACTAGTGCTGGACAGTTTGTCCAAAAATCTGTATCACAGTTTTTTTTTTTTTTTTTTTTTTTTTTTAGGATTGTGACAGTTTCACATTTTATCATGGGGTTTTGTGTGTGCCTTTATATGAATCCGAATGCATGAAATGCAACCATTGCGTTTTGATCACAATCCAAACAAAGATGATGCTGGAGCAGTTTTTGATCTAAATTAGATATTAGGTATAATTTCACAATTTAAAGCAAAAATAGAAGGGGCTGACTTTAGCCTTTTGAAAGTGTACTACATAAAACATATCTGCAAGAATAGCAAGAATAGCAAAAATAGCAAATGGGCTGCATGGGAATGCAAATTCTCTCTCTGACAGCAGGTGGCGCTAAGGGGTAGCAGCAGCATAGCGATTCCCTGGTTACTGCTGTTAACAAAGCAGAACTGCCTTTAAGAAACTACTTTAATATGCATTAAATGGAGGAAAGATGAAAAGAAAAATACCATCTAAACTTTTCTGAAGACTGAAGCTCACCTCAGAAATACATTCATATAACCCCCACTCCCAATTCAGTATTGAGGATTATCTTCCAATATTTCATTCATCGTGAACAGTGAGCTTGCTCTGCCTGCTACAGTATTCTCTCCTCTTTACAGTGTGACCTCTGCCAGGCATGAGAATAATCATCATTATTCTTTCGTTTTTATTCAGCCATTATTCTGGCATTACATGGAATACCCAGTATACATTAACCCTTTATTTACCCATCAAGTGGAAGTTCGTCATAAGAGGGAGGGCGTGATATGATTGACATTATGAGCAACAAAGAAGCTTCCTCCAAGTCAGAACAGTGATGGTGGAAGAGAAAACACAGACAGACAGCACTGGAAGCAGGATCTAGGCTAGAAGAGATACACCTGCAGCTACTGGGACCACTGTACAACAATAATTACTTAATTTTTGTATTATTGTAAGGGGTAGGTTCAGGGTTGGTGTAGGTGTAGAGGTTAATAAAACAATCTAATAGGTAGAAAACGTAATTTAGCATAAATCAATGGAAAATGAATAAAAATGTATCATGTATGAAGAAATATGAAGTAGACATGTATAAATATATCAACACTTCAAGTAAGCACAATTTGGACTATAAGGCTTAAAAATAGATGCTGTTCAGTGAAGCTGTGTGCAGCAGATGTGATTGAATATGTTTAAGTGTTTTTATTCTGTTCAAAATATCATGCATTATTTTGCACTCCTGAAATAAATCAAGATTTATTTATTTAGAACAATTACTGTCACTGCAACCATGTTCTACTATAAGAGTAAAACAGTTTGTCCAGGTCAAGTAGTTAAGATGCTTTAATGTGCTGTGAATGTAACTGCCGCAATATTTGCACGTTGAGTTAAAGCTGCGGTGGGGAACTTTTGACGCTCTAGCGGTTAATAAACAGAACTGCTTGCGTCTTGCGGAAGAACATTGTAGCCGGAACTACTTCTCTCTGTTTATGTCTATGAAGAATCACAAAGGTACTGGGTTACTCCGCCGCGGTATCCCCGAAGCAATCTAAAATAGTCCCAATATAAACACTTATTATAGGTGCACCCTAGTGATTCAGGACAAGCCAAAAACACGGTTTGGAAAATTGATTCATGGTTTACTCGCTTATTATATAGATTTTTCTAAATTTTGAACACAAACAAAGTTACGGACCGCAGCTCTGATTGGTTATTTTTTACCGGGAGCGATAGAGTTTCTGCAAATGGCAATAGGACCACTGGGAGGAGCCAGAGGAGCTTGATTTTTTTCACAGATTATCTGTCTCATATTCTACTGTCAGGACATAATGACAGGTTTAACAAATATGTAAAAAATATTTTTTTACAAAAGTTCCCTACAGCACCTTTAATGGTCAACTCTCAATTCACAATGCTGTAACGCTGTTTAGGCACTTTTACCGGTATGCTGGTTTTTAAAATGTCATACTGGTTGTGTAATTCAAAACAGTTTATCGCCCAGCACTTGCACACAGGAAGACGTAATGCATACCTTGAAGACATGAGGGCCAAATTAGTGCGATATGCGCAGGACAAAGTAATGGTGCCTATGGGAGTGCCTACGATACCCACTCGCACTGTCTGGAACCCTACAGAGAGGAGTGAAGAAGTTACTACAGAACATCTACACATCCTTTATTAGTACTTTGAAGAGAGCCCTCCAAACTATTACCTTCCCCGAGACCTGTCAGTTGGACTTCTCCAAAATAGATCCTATCAAAGAGATATTAATCAAATCTGACTGTATATTATATCCTTTTCCCCGCTCTATGAACTCATGTATCAGGCAATATAAGGCTTTGTGGAGTGTAAAAGAAAGTCCGTTGAGTACCTGTAGAGTATGACATAATCATGTCCTTGTTTACGTGAAAGCTTGTAAGCAGGTGTCACCCTTGTGATGGCCAGCAAAGACTTGAGCAGCAGAGACAGCCGATTATAAACTGTATAGGACACTTTAATGTCCTTATCACACCTGGAAGAAAATGCAAACCCGAGTCATGCCCCAGTAAAGTAAATATTGACTTGCTGATAATGTATCAATCTCAACACAGAGCAGTTTTAAGCTCCTGTCTATATAGGGGAACTGTGTGTGCTCACTTTTCATTCATTTCCAAACACCATGTCTCCAGCTCCATGGAGTCTCCCTGCATGGGTAAACACAACTTATTAATACTCAAGTAAACATCTTTTTATTAAGTTGGGCATTTTGTCATGATCCTTTTATTATATTGATGATGAACTGAAAGAAAGACAAGACCTCTGAGGTTTTGAGGGAGATCTCCACACACATGGATCGGCCGATGCCTGGCAGTTGTCCGGCGAGAGCTTTTTTTGCTTCATGAGTCACCTCTGGGATGTCTTTTATTGCCAGATTAAACTGAATAAAAACATGAAAACAACCAGATGTGCAGATCTCATGTTAGTTATGATGTAAACAAAATAGGACCGCTGTATGTGAAGTATCCTGGATGTGTCTTACCCAGTCTGACCCTGTCGGTGATGAAGAAGAGCAAGTGCTGATCTTCTCTCCAAGCCGGGCTTGAACTATAATTTGCACTGTCTGAAAGAAACACATAAAGCAAAGGATGTCCTCACCCTGTCACCTGGGATACCAGATTTCATGCATGCAATGATACCCTTAGTACTGTAAGTGTTTAATGCAATCACCTTCAAGGCAAAGAATTTGATGAATTTATCCAAGTCTTTCTTGTCCTGTGGGCTCAGATCACTATCCATTGCCGCACGCACCTAAGATATACAAAGAGAGTTTCCACAGCACACAGTGAAAAAGCAGTTACAAATAACACTATTAGACTGAAAAAGTACATAATATACTTAAATGCAAGTCAGGTCAATTAGTACGGTAAGATGGAGGAAAAAGCTCACTTAATAACAATGTCCGTTTAACATATTTTAAAAGAGTAACATATTTCGATACAACATGTACAAGATGAGTGTTATAATGTAAAATACTGCATCAACTATATAAAATTGTACTTTGACAATTTTGTTGAATATCTGAATGACTGATGGCAGACAATGCAGGACTGAATGAATAGCAAAGGTGTCGGAAATGTACATATAACTCATAGAACTTACATATACATTATACATGTATGTATGTATATGTATATATATATATATATATATATATATATATATATATATATATATATATATATATATATATAAATATATACATATATACATATATACATATATATATACACATATATCACTATTTCCAAAGATACCAAATTAGATTTAAGTTAACCTCAAAAGTGTTTTGACTAACAAACTCTTAAAAGTGTCGATATTAAAAGACTATTCTATAGAGTGTGGCTTCTTTACTCAAGAGGGAAAAAATAGAGTGGGTTCATCTTGTAATAATGAACTACTCTAATAGTAATAATGAACTAATTTACTGACGTCTTTACGGCAGCTCGCCTCTAGGCATTTAAACATGTTCTGAATAGAAAACAACAACACAGCACTAAGTTACACAACATTAAACATTATAGCAATCAATGTCAAATGACAGCTGCCAGTTAATCCGCCTCAAGATCTGAAAACTGTAGACCTGCCATTTGTTTCTCTCTGTCACAACATCTCAGATTGTTTACAATTATTTATCTGTTTGTGTGCAGCCAGTGCTAACCCCTTAGAAAAACATGCGCATATACTTACAGCTCATCACAGAGCGGAGATTTAACTGTTAACACGTAACGTAGAAGAAGTGTGCGATACACCGTGGCCGATTACGTGAAATTATAAAATACAGCATAAACGATCCAGTATTTTCAATTAATCACATCTTAGCACCACAACGTCACACACATTGACAGCCAGGCATTTTTGTTTATTTTGCTTGTTTGGCTAGGTCAGGATGGAACGACGTGTTGCCTGTACTGATTCAGCCACGACACTTTCGTTGTTTTATTTTATTTAATTTTTTACATTTGAATGAAGAAGTGTATACAATTATGATATAATAAAATGACATGCATATATGTGTTACATCTTTATATGCACTTAAACGACCGTCGCTTATTTATTTTTTTTGAAAACAACCATTACAAATATCGAAAGTGCAGTTCCTGAACAGGACATTTGTTACGTGAATGACGTCACACTTCAATGTCGGCGAACACAAACAATCGCCATAGCAGGTAACGAGAAACTCATTCTCAGTCATTATGGCTGTTTCCACCACCGTTGTGTTTATGGAATACACCATTTCTTTTCACCTTGAGACAATTTAATTCAATAATTGGTTGCGTTCGGTTTTGTTTAAAATACTGTAACGTTACTGAGCTGCTTACCAGCCGACGAACTGGATTATATAACCAGCTCAGATTCACTGATATACAAATGCTGTAATAAAAAATATGTGACTAGGTCAAAACATTGTTTTAACCTTGTGTTGTAACACACTGAAGAAATAAATTAAGCGGTAACGTTACATGCAGAAACAATTAGCATATATACCTATATGCTAAAGTCTCCACTGCTAAAAAAATACATACTATCATAATAAAATGAATAATTCGTCTAACTTTCGCATGCTCTTTGACCCCCCAACCCCCCAATTTAAGCTACTCTAACAGGTGACGAAATTAAATCAATCAGTGCACTATTCTCCACACCCAAATCTGTCAAACACATCTTAACAGCAAACATACACTCGTTCACATCCTTCTCTTCACTCTCTGAGGCAGAAGTCTCCAAACTCATTCTTTCTAATTATCCTACTACTTTTCCGCTTGATCCTTTTCGGTCTCATCTCCTTCAAGCCATTTCTCCTGCAGTTGTACCTGCACTCACTCACAGCATTTACACATCCCTTAACACTTGAGTTTTTCCTTCAGCATTTAGACAGGCATGTAAAACCCCACTTTTTAAGAAACCCACTTTTAACCCAGATTTTTTTTTTTTAACTACAGACGGATTTCCTTCTTCATTTGATTGCAAAACACTTGAAATCTTCCTTCCTTTCTCACAGAGAACAACCTCCTCAACAACAACCAGTGGTTTCAGAAATGGACATTCAACTGAGACTGCCTTGCTCTCAGCTGCTGAAGCCCAAAGACTGGCAAGAGTGGATTCCAAATCTTCAATACCTTGCTGCATCTGTCCGCTGCTTTTGACACTGTTAACCACCAGATCCGTCAACTGTCAACCCTATTGGCAAAGGGCATCTCAGGAACTGCACTTGAGTGGTTTGAGTTTTAACTCTCAGATAGGTCCTTCAAGGTATCTCGGAGTGGTGAGGTGTCCAAGTTGCAACATCTAGCTACTGGGGGCATCTGTGGCCTAATGGTTAGAGAGTTGGACTTCGGTCGCAGGTTCGAGTCTCTGTGATGGCAGGAGTTGTAGGTGGTGGGGAGTGAATGAACAGCGCTCTCTTCCACCCTCAGTACCCATGGCTGAAGTGCCCTTGAGCAAGGCACTGAACCCCCAGTTGCTCCCCGGGTGCTGGAAATATAGCTGCCCACTGCTCCTGGTGTGTGTTCACAGTGTGTTCACTTCTCACTGCTGTGTTTGTGAACTTGGATGGGTGAAATGCAGAGCACCAATTCACTGCTATGCTGATGACACTCAACTCTACCTCTCGATCCATCCTGATGAATCGATGAAAGCTGCTCGCATCTCAGCTTGTCTAACAGACATTTCTTGCTGGATTATGGACCATCACCTTCAACTCAACCATGCCAATACAGAACAGCTTGTGGTTCCAGAAAACCCATAATTTCATCACAATTTCACCATCCAGTTAGGCACATCAACCATTACTCCTTCAAAAACAGCCAGAAACCTTGGAGTTATGATTGATGATCAGCTAACTTTCTCAGACCACATTGCTAAAACTGTTCGGTCCTGCAGATTTGCTTAATTCAACATCAAGAAGATCAGACCCTTACTTTCGGTACATGCTTCACAAATCCTTGTTCAAGCTCTTGTTCTGTCCAGGCTGGACTATCGCAGTGCTCTCTTCCAGCCAATTGTATCAAACAATTAATCCAAAACTGCAAGATGAATCTTTAATGAGCCGAAAAGAACGCATGTCAAATCACTGTTTATCAATTTGCACTGGCTGCCAATAGATGCTCGCATAAAATTCAAGGCATTAATGTTTGCATTCAAAACCACCACTGGCTCTGCACCCCTTTACCTTAATTCACTACTTCAGAATTTTTCAATAACTGTTCCCTCCTGGTGGATTGACCTGCCCAAGTCCGAGTCCTTGGCCATCTTAAGTTACTTTGGATAAAAATGTTTGCTAAATGACTATAATAATATATATAATATTGTGTGTGTAACTACACAAACACACACATGAACAATGTACATGTGTGCAAAAGTAATATTTGTTGTTTTCATCCACTACTATATAATTTTACCCAACTATGATGACTTCTGCTTCTGAGAAGCCCAGAAATGTCAAAATGTGGATGTATCATGTTTTAGTTATTGACATGGCATTACATGACACTAGATGACATTCACATGTGCCATTTGCCCACAGGTCCTCTGGAGTATGTGGAATGGTAATCTCTATTGCTATCCTAGACTGTGATCTGCTGCTGCATGGCCGGGGGCACAAAACACTTGATCGATTTGATATCGAGACAGTGACGGATTAATTTCTGTTGACAACATTCGGCTTCCCACGTGAGTTCATTTATTACCTAGTGGAACTGCTAAAGGACAGCTTGTTGAGACGGAGACAGAGGTCACGAACCATCAGCCCAGATGTTCAGATACTCGCAGCCCTGGGATTCTACACAACCGGGTCCTTCCAGAGCAAGATGGGAGATGCCATCGGCATCAGCCAGGCCTCCATGAGCCGTTGTGTTTCTAACGTCACTTAAGCTGATTGAGAAAGCACCAGAGTTTATTGGCTTCACTAGGGATGAGGCCACCAGGCAGCAGTCTAAAGAGGAGTTTTACCGAATAGCAAGAATTCCTAATGTCTTGGGAGTAGTGGACTGTGCGCATGTAGCCATCAAAGCTCCAAATGCAGATGACTCTTCCTATGTAAATAAAAAAGGATTTCACTCAATCAATTGCCAATTAGTTTGCGATGCCAGAGGATGCTGCTGAGCGCTGAGACACATTGGCCAGGTAGTCTGACAGATGGAGCTGTCTTTAAGCAATACAGTGTGGCAAAGCTGTTTGAAGAGCAAGACAATGACGAAGGTTGGCATTTAGGTGAGACACACATAGTTTGGTTGCCGTAGTGACTTTTCTTAACACTGCCAAAGATTCCTTTGAAAATATAAGTGTGTTTTCTTTTTTTCGCATCCAGGTGACAATCGTTACCCTATAAAAAAGTGGCTGATGACCCCAGTGCAGAATCCGGAGTCCCCTGCTGACTACCGCTATAACCTGGCTCACACAACGACACACGAGATAGTGGACCGCACATTCAGAGCCATTCAGACACGTTTCCGATGCCTGGATGGGGCAAAAGGTTACCTGCAGTATTCTCCAGAGAAATGCTCACATATCATCCAGGCCTGCTGTGGGCTACATAATATTTCTCTGCAGTCTGGCCTCGATGCCTGGACATTTGAGAGGACTGAGGCCACAGACCAATCAGGGGAGGATATTGCTTCCACTGACACAGTCGACCCAGAGGCTCTCAGAGTTTGACAGGAACTCATCCAAAATCATTTTAGCTTAGATGAAAATGGAATTCAACATTCATTTTTTTATTTTAAAGATACAAATGCTATTGTCTTCCTGTATGCTAACATTTTGTTAACGAATATTCCACCAAAAATAAATAAATAAATAAATAATTATTGTAATTTAATCATAATTTAATAATTTAGTCTCCTCAACTTCTCAGATCCTTCTGTGGAAAATAAAAGATAATATTTTGAAGAATATTTTGGTCACCACCAATGTAATCATAAAGCAAGTAAATAAATAAAAAACTATGAGATTTTTTTTTAAAATTTCTTAATGTTCCACAGAAAAAAGAGAGTATAAATTTTAGAATGACGATGGAATTTTTGGGGTGAATTATCCCTTTTTGAATGTGATGTTTGCCACTCTTTATTGGTCTTGTGAACAATATATATATATATATATATATGTATATGTATATATATATATATATATAATTTTATTATTATTATTATTTTTTTTTACTGAAACGGACAGACCTGTAAAATTATTTAATTAATAAATGACACCTCGGCAGTAGATGTGTCTGTTTATATCTCTGCCAAGTGCATTATTTGTTTCAAAAATTTAATTTGCCATGAATAACCAAACAAGGCAAACCTCTTGCTATTT
Source organism: Carassius auratus (assembly GCF_003368295.1). Lineage (NCBI taxonomy): Eukaryota > Metazoa > Chordata > Actinopteri > Cypriniformes > Cyprinidae > Carassius > Carassius auratus. The sequence continues at coordinate 16,806,074 of NC_039249.1, forward strand.
ATGAACTTCTTTCACATTGTTAATTATGTTTAGTTCATGTCATCAGTAACGCTTACATACTAGAAGTTTCTTTCTCACAGGTGCACTGATGCTGTAATCTGAGTAAAAGATATATCAGGGCAAAAATATAAAGCTTTAATTTTAGTCCGTGTTAATTAATGGTTTTGTTTCCGGAAGAGCGAATGGTCTGTCTCTGCTGCTCCTGGGGCTCGACTGTTAAAGGCGATAAATCAGCTGGTTGTTTAATTAATGAGTCTCGCACCCGAGCCCGGATATGAATGTGTGGAATAAGAAGAGAAACCACGCTGAACAATGACGTGCTTTCCATAGTGTGTGTGTGCGCGCGCGCGCTATTTTTAATGTCATTATACGAAAAGCAGACAGACGGGGAGCGCAGAAGTAGCAGAGTCTGCAGCATATGAACTCCTCAAGAGTCTCCACTGGAACACAGTGATATAGAGTCAAGCACTGTTCGCACTTTTAACAACTTTGCGGAGCAAAGTAAGTATTTCTGGGGAACTTTGTTTCTTTTCGGGTTTTTTTTACAGAGTTGTATCTCTGCTCCGCCGCATTTATCATCTTTATCGTCGCGGAAGTGCAGTCAAGATTATCCCGAGAAAAAGCACCTGTTACAAACAGTAGCTGCGGTCTTTTATTTGGCCTATATCTCTAAGTGTTATTATTATATTCAGATATAATATTATCCACAGTGATCATGTCAGAATCTGTACGGAAGATGTTGAGGGCGAAACTGGTGGTGCTGGGAAGAGATAACTGTGGGAAGACAGGTAACACTGCTGTGTTTTATTTTTTGGGAGGTTTAATAACTATTGGTTGGTCTCAATGACTCTTAACTGATCTGTTTTTCTCTTTTAAACTCCAGCTCTGTGTGTCAGATTCATCACCAGACGTTTCATTGGAGAGTATGAACATAAAAGGGGTAAAACAAATGAAATACAAACTCACTGATGCTGTGAAGCGGTTTCCATGCTCTTAACATTTGTGCAAATGCATTGTAGTCAAGTAATCTGCATCATATGACATGCCATATACCTTTTGTGTCTTTAGAGGTCACCTACAGATGTCAGAAAATTGTGGACAAGGAGGCGATTGAGCTGGAGATTTTAGACACTGTTAATAAGGTACAGAGCCTAGATCTTAGGCTGATGATATACAGGGCAACTTTTTGAGCAATGTTGCCCGGAAGGTTTGGGAAATATTGCCGTCAATGGGCAACCTGATGAGACACCGGGCCCACAACCGATATAAAATATCCAGAGAGAAATTTGTTACCCATTCTCATTGGGAAAATGCTCAAGCAGCATTGCTCAAAAAAGTTGCCCTGTGTATCTCTTTGTCGCTGCATCTGCCGCCGTGCTGTTTATACTGTCATATTTATCCACAGCAGGATGATCTTGTCTTGTCATACAGCTGATGAGACACAGGACTCTCTGAACCATTCCTTTCCTTTCATGTGGTGGAGCGGCTTTAACCGCCCGCCTGCCATTGATCATGTTACACAGCAGAGCAGCACTTGTTAAGTCATAGGATTTGACTGAAGCTTTACCATCTGTGTGAATGCAGTAGTCTAGCAGTTCTGAAGTTTTGGATGACTTTGATACACCCAGTGTATGTCTTAGAGCCTAATGCGCTGATGATATAAATCAGGTGTGTTAAAAGGATAGCTCACCCAAAAATGAAAATTCTGTCATCGTCATGCTGTTTCAAATCTGTATGGTTTCTTTCTTTCTGGAGTACAAAATAATTTCTGTCAGCACACTGAAACATTGTATGGCTATTTTTGTCTATGCAATGAAAGTCAGTGGGGTTTCATTTTTGGGAAAACTATGCTTTTAAATAATGGAGACATCCAAAATGTGCAGTGCTGCGACTGGAGGACCATGATTAAGAACGACTGCATTTGAGAAGCAGGATGTTCTGGTTCTGTGGATTTAATTTACATCCCTCGTGCTTCAAATTTGCTTTTAGAATCACATCTTTGAAAGTCCAGATGTGCATCAGCTCTATCCTCACAGATCTGTTTGTTTTTAGGAATGTGTAGGTCCTGCGGCGTCCTCTCTGGAGAGTTCCATTAAATGGGGTGATGGGTTTCTCATTATGTACTCCGTGACGGACCGCAGCAGTTTTGAGGCTGTGTCGCGCCTGAAGAGACTGATTGACCATGTCAAAGAAACGCTTGGTAAGGCTAAGACTTGATCAGATGTTCTGCTCTTAGTGCTACTGCGAGTAGTCCTGTTTATGTATATGGCCCCTCCAACTAGCGAATAGCGCCGTTATCCATCAGTGTGACTCAGCCTGCCTTAATTGGTCTCAGTTCAGAGATTTCACCTCAGGCATGAACTCTTAATATAGAACAATACAGCCTGTGAGTGTAAGTTTGAAAATGACAGATAGATATGTGGAAAGAGATAAAGAGAGAGAGGATCACAACACTGCAGTCTTTTATTATGCCATCCATCTCCAGGTACTGTCATTTTAATGGCAGTCTGTTCTTCTTCAGAGCCACAGCATCCATTACATCATTCTGTGTCTGTGTGTGCGTATGTGTCTTCTAGGTATTCCAGCAGTCATCGTTGCCAACAAATGTGACATGGAGAACGGCCGTGTGGTGAGGACAGATGAGGGACAGGCTTTAGCCTCAGACCTGAGGTCAGTATGCTTTTGCTATGAAATAAATACAAATATAGGTTCCAAGATGCTTCAAGAAACCTGCAAAAGCTACCTGAAAAACTATGTGCAAGTGCAGCAAGGGCAAAAACTGCTTTAAATGCAAAGGATGGTCACACCAAATGTTGATTTAATTTAGTTAATAGAAGTAAATAAAATAATAAAATATATTTATGACATTATATTTAACAGCATTTTTATGTAAGTGCCTAAAACTTATAACAGTACTGTAGCTTTGAAGGCAGGTTTCTTGAAGCATCTTGGAGACATTTCCACAGTTCTTCTGGATTGAGTCTGTCTGAGGTTGTTCTGTTTCTTCATGTTATTCCAGACAGATTTATGATGATGAGATCAGATCTCTGTGTGGAGCACTAGCTGTTGTCAGTCTCCTTGTGCAAACAAAAAACTCACGGCATTATTACGATTAATGGAAAAATGAATGTTTAGAAATGTAAGCTGATATTACCGGTACCTACTGACACACTACAGCAGAAGATTTTTTTTTTTTTTTTGAGAAAATGCTAGCGTTCTAATAATTTTGATCATCACTGCATTTTAATTATAATAATGTATAATTAACTTCATTACACTCCATTGATTACTCAAAACAATTTACAATAAAAAAGCCAGTTATTTACTACAGGATTTTGTCCTAATTTTATTATTATCCATTTTTATCAAACATTTTGATTTATCCACTTCACTACCCATCAGATTGTGGAGACACTGAGATGATTTTCAGTTTGATTTAAATGCCTGAACTACATCAGTTAATGTTTTGAATTTGAAGGCGTTGCTGTGTGTTAAAGTCAGGGTTTGACTGGTGGTGCAGGTGCAGTTTCTTTGAGCTGTCTGTGGCAGAGGACTCTTCGGCAGTGGAGGCCGCGTGCGCGCAGCTCGTGCGTGAAGTGCGTCAGGAGTTCCAGCGCCACCTGCTGGCTATGGACAAGCGCTCACGGATGCTGCAGATGAGACATGCACTCAAAAACAAACTCACAAGGAGTAAAACCATGCAGTGGTGACCAGAAAGAGTAAACGCAGTTCAGACATGACTACCGTAGTGCTGTATCCTGGCGTAACAAACCTTTCGGAAAACAAGTGCCTTATGGATTTCCAAATAGTGTCATGGACATTGCTATGTGTGTATGACAGAAAACATAAAGCAGCAAAAAGCTGTGTTTTTAAATATGCACTGGATCCCTTAAAACTCTCCCTTTCATTGTTTGGACAAACAGTAGTCTCACCTTAAACTTTTGTAACTGAATGAACCAGAAGCTGACATGTTGGACCAACAAACAGAACAAAGTTGAGATTCTACAGTAAGCCAGCCTCTGTGTGCATTAAACCGTTTTACTATAAAGTATTTCAAAATTGAAATGGATCCATTTGACCACTTGAGATCAGTGTACCTCTTATTTTGCATCAATTTCACTGTAAATGACATCATTCCAGTGCAATAATCATTCTGTATTTAAATAAATTTTATGTGTGAGAAGTCATAAATGTTTGTTTATAGGCACTAAATGTATTCTGATAGACTGCGCTTGTCTAGTGTGATTTGTCATATTTAAAATGGCAGATGATCTGTCTCTTCTGACTTGGTATTCTGATGCTCTTTTGATCCAATTTCATTCTCACATGCCTCTATGAGATTGAAATGTCATGAGGGAACAGAACCAATTACATGCTGTTTTTCTATCTTCCACAGCTGTTTTTAGACTTTAGATCCTGCCTTTGTGCACAGTCCACTCTGTGGAGTAAAATGCTTTCAAAATGTATCATAATGCCAAACTTTGTATTATTAATTGTGCATGTATTTGGTTAAATGTACATTAGTACGAAAGTGTTAATATCCATTTGCTGCTTCAATTTAAAACAGATCTAGCAAGAAAAAAAAAGACTATTTAATTTACAATTTTATTTAGCAAAAATGGTAAAAATAAATAAATACAAATTGATCAAATGCTCCAGTAATATCCAGCCTCCTCAACAGAAAGAATTCATGAAGTTATATATTCAGATAACTTACACATGGACTTCTATGAGAAAAGGTAAACAGACATCAGGCAACACACAAGATTAAGAAACGAAACATACAAAATGTAGAAAAGTAAAATGAAACAAAAGAGCAATACACATCCCTTTTAAAAACTAATATGAAAGAATCTAGACACTTTTTATACAACAAATCGATGTAAATTGTGTTCTTAATTAATAGTTAAGGACATTAGATTAAGCACTGATTTGTTTTCACGTTGCAATAATCTAGCCTTGATTTTTCTTGAGGGTTTCATCAACCTGAATGAGGTAACAGCATGAGGTGTAAGAATGTGAATCTTCATATGCATTAATATGCGCATCTTGAAAACATGAACAAAAGCCTGAGCTGAGCTCTCGGTAAACACTATTAATATCTGAGGAGATCAGATTTCACACACTTCAGGACACAATACCCAATTCTCATGTGTAGGGAACATGAATGAGGAGACACAGTAGATTCTTATTTATCTCATCAGAGTACATCTGTCACAGAAGCACCGTCAGTCCTACTAAACACATCTGGCCTCAGAATTCTTGGCTCTAAAGGACGAGAGATGACATTTGCTAATGTCACATCTGATCAGCATTTATGTAAGGGCTCTCATCCCTTCTCTTTTTCTTCAATACACTAGAAAACCTGACATACCATTAAACCACCCAACAGAATGCAGCTTCTCTACATGCCACTTTGGAATTTTTCGCAATTGTGATGAAATATGTTTCCGTATTAGCTTCTATCAGACAAAATGTGTGAATGCTTCTGATTGCTGAAAACCTTTTTGAAAATGCATATGCGATATGAGGGGGCGGATATACCCAGATCATCATACTGGGATGGGACGTTTTTTCATAAACGGTTTCATAAAAAGGTGAACGAACATACCAGCAATGTATTTCATGTTTTGATTTAAGACTCAAGCACTTTAGAGTGTATTCTTATGTGTAGTGGTCAGATTCACTATAGGCAGCGCAGGCACCGTCCTCACTAACACAACCTGAATGATCACACACTAGATGATAAAGATTCTGTTTCCGAAAAGGGAAAAATACGCACTCATTTCGCTGACAACTGACTCTAGGACACCGACAAGTCATAACACTACGATGAAACAGCCTAACATAGTCTATAGAACTTAAGGCAACCAATACACAGAGGCTACAGCAGGCCAGAGCTGCATGTTTAGCATTGAAAACACTCACAAACCTCAAATGAAGATATAATAAACACTGCAGATATTTCTGTCTTTTATCAAAAGCGTTTGACACCACCGTGTTTCTGGATTATTTCTTGTGCTTGTTTTTTTTTTTTTTTTACACCATGGAAGTGTCATTTTGGCACAGGTGTTAAACTGGTCTGGTGTGTTTGTCTGTGCTTGTTTGTGTGCAGTCACACACTGAAATAAACAGCGGTGAGAGAGCTCCGATGCGGTAAATAATGCGCTAACAGAGGAGACACTGGTAGAAGTAGTTGCGCTAGGCACGAATAACGTCTGCCGTGTTGTGCTTTTGGACAGGTTTACAGTGAACAGTGTAGTAAAGTGTGTTAAAACGATACAGAACAGAAGCCCTTAAATTGGCCCATAAGCAAAACGTTACTGGCATAGCGGTTTCATGGGATATTTCTGACTGCATGATTCCACCCAAGTCGTTGGACAAGGCATGAGACCCCTGCTACAGTTTTGGGGAAATAAAAAAATCCTCTGGATGTGGAAATGGAGCGAGAGTGATGTGAGCGACATCTCAGATCATTCCCTTCTGTGACGGCGCTTGAACCGCGCTCTCAGTAAATCACATCTGTTTAGTAGATAAGGCATGGTCAGAATTTACCTCACAGACACTTCAGGACTGACACTACAAATACTACACTACTACTCTTAAATATCTATTTAATGCTCAGAGTACTCGAAAAGAAGAGTTCCCTGTGGCATCCATTATTTGGCAGAACTGAACTACGGAATATTATCGTAAAATTATAAATAATGTGTAAAAAATAGCAAAACATATTTACAGAAATGTTATTTTCTCGGTTTTTAAAAACACCACAAGATAGACGAATGCAAATGATACTAGTCAAACCTCCAGAAGAACGCCTGGAAGACCTGTATTTCTGTCAGTGTGTGATAAAGAACCTGTGTTTGCGCTCCAAGTTTACGTCCTGGAGACACAACAACTGAAAACTAGACGAAACAACTGCACCTCGGTAGTGTTTCACAGACAAAACGGACGCTGAACTCCTCAACACGTCGTATCTTATGTCTTAGATCTGAGCTACAGGACCTGATAGGAAGCTGCACTACTCATCTAGCAGGACGAGACCTTCACCCCGATCCAGCCTTCAGAAGCGTTCCCACTCAGAGGTGCTATGGCAACTGTATCAGGCACACAATGGTGTGATAACTTTAAATTTTATTACTCTTTTCTATATCATTATTCTTTGTAGAAATCTTTTCGGTGTGCACACGTGAGCATACACATTGCTGGTACTTAAGGAACCTCCTTCCTGCATGTAGTAAATGGCACTATGGATTTTCTTTCCCTCATAGATACAAGAGATGAAACAACAACACGAATCAACAACACTGCTAACTGGCACGCTTTAGGCCCCAACTGCGGCAGGGTAGTCGATGCTATTTCACCCCCTCGGTCACTTCTGTAAGGGGTACGATTGAGCCGAGGAGGGCCTGTGGGACGCCGCTGAGGTCGCTGTTGTTTTTGTGTTTTTTTGTATTCTCCTCTCCTGTGGACACGGTTCCGTTGGTACCGAGAAGTGCCTGGTTGCTGCTGTTATTGCTGAAGGCTGCAGCGTTTGCATTCGTGGGTTGGCTCTTGATTCTGGACGTGCTGTTATTTTGTGCGCTCTCCTCACTGGCCTCATTGCTCTTCACACCTGCAGCCTCTGGGTTGTGGTTCATGGCGATCTGCTTTAAGGTATCGCTCGTGTTTGTGAGGGTGCTAATGATCACCGTCGCTTCTGAGGAGCTTGTTGGGGCATTTGTGTTGTTGTTTGTGTCTGTGGTGACCGCACTGGAGCTGCTGGGTTTGGAAGCTCCATTGTGGGACGTTTCTCCGTTAGCCATGGCCCCGGGACAGACGAAGGGAGAGAACTGGATCCCTCTGATCAGACGCACCAGCCCTCTCATCTTCTCAAGCGAAGCCTCCATCTCTCCCTGCTGGGCCAATACGCTGTTCTTGCTGTCCATACATTTCTGTGCGGGGAGAGAGGATACAGTGTTGCTGACTCATACATCCAAAATCTCATCATTATATAGTTATGGAATAGTGGCCTTCTGGAGGTGTGGAATAATACATGGATGCATCAGTTGGATTTGTAATTTCAGTGGTATGACTCATGGTGCAGATCAAAAGTGGATATGAACTTAAGAGTTCTCTCACTGTTATAGAGTTGCTGAGTTGTCCGATTCTGTGCTCCAGCGTCTCTCTCTCCTGCCGCAGCTCTGTGCTCCATGTCTTCAGACGATCTTTCTCTCCTTCTTTAGCTGTAGGGAAATGAGTGCATGTTTAAATCTCGATTGAACGCACAAGTTAGTTCCGGAAGTATAACAAAAATCTAGTTAATTTTCCCCATAGAAAAATTGATTTTTAACAATTCTGTAGAACCCTTTTTGAAACAGATCTACCATGAGATGAGCTGTGGAGGCTTCTGTTGGAGCAGCTGTTAGTCGGCACAGTCAGGGGGATCAGAGAATGGGTTGGGGGTCTTTCACACATTTGTCCATTTTGGTTGATGTTAATTTATAAATATGCTCTTGTTCATTGTCAGATAATGCACATTCTTAATAATACTACATATTATGAATGTAGTATAATTAAGATTTAATATCTAATATTAAAAATGAAAAATGACACACACTTGCTATACTTTATCATTCAACTGAACTGTGCATTTGCATTTAAAGTGCTTGTGTTTTTTCTCGTTCCATGCATCCATGGATGCTCTTGAAAAAGCTGTATTTTCTAGCATAATAACTCAACTGTAAATGGAGGGGTGACCAATATTACAATTCAAAATCAGTCAGAGCTATTGAAAAGTTATATTTACAAGTAAAACTTTATATTACATGTAGGCAACTTTCTACTACTCCTGTGTTTTTTTATCGTAGCATGTTGTAACATTTTGAACATAATTATAGGGAGCTATGAAAGTAAAAGCAAATCAAATACTGAGAAAAACTAAATCCAATTTTTATAATTCTGTCCGTGTTTCTGGCTGTATTTCAGCTTTTCCTTAAGTGCTATCTACTGTCAGAGTGTGAAATTGCATTTTTTTTTTTTTCATGAGTTTTCATGCTAAACATTCAAATAGGTGTTGACTGTGGACAGGCCTTGGGTCAATATAATTTCAAACTTTGGACTAACAAATGGTCTTTAGGCTAACTGCTAAATTCCAGGTGGTGAAATACACTGCCATCTACAGTGTTATAATGTACCACTGTTATTATTTGATTACATAATTTACAATGCTTCAAAAGATTGTAGTGCATAAAAAGATTTTCTCCTGATTGTCATATACTACTACTACTATTCTCAAAGAGTGCAATATCATAATTCATCTCAGAGCTGGTTGGTTTGGCTCATGACTTGAAGAATTAAGAATTAAGTTTTTCCAAAGATCCTGAAGCATTTCATAAACTCATAACAAGAGACTTTGTTCCAAACTAAACTCTAAATATAGGTTTAAGTAATCTTACACCATTCTGTCATTGCAGGTTCACTGTCTAGCATTAGTTATATGTGAAGCTCCTAACCTGCTTTATAGGAGATGTAGGAATGGACAATAGCAAGAGTCCCTGGCCACTCAATGGCATCTTCATTCTGCAAAATCTGAAGAAAACATGCAACTGAATAACATTGAAATACACAATTGTTCACTGTCTACATTCAAAGCAATACACACAAAAACATAAACACTCAAAATGGATGTGAAAATGAATTTAAAGCAATGAAAACAAATGAAGTAGAAGGAAATGAGGCTACCTAAACTTACAAAGTTTTGAGCAGTCTTGATGTAAATTTCTGGTTATCAGTATTTTGAATTAATAGTAGGTCCTGCATCATTCAGAGGTCTTAAACAGCAGAACTGTAGGCTCATGCTTCTGGTTCTGGCATTTTGGGCAGAGCTGCGTGACGCCCAGATGATTAGCAAGTATCGCATGAGATTCTGCCCACAGCAACCACTAAATACTCACTTGTCAATCAAACTTAAGTCTCTACTCAAATTTAAACTGCACTAGTTTTTAAATAGAACATTTCTGGTTGGTCTGTGCAAAACAGTCCTTAATTTTTGTCTAATTTTGCTCTGAAATTACAATCCTGTTAATATTAATAGCCTCTACATTGAAAGAATGTACCCTGAAAGAGTTAAGAAAACTATAGAGACTGTACTTTGTAAGACCAGTGACAAAAGTGAAACATGACATGGTACAAAAAATGAAATGAGTTACGAGAGTGAATGGCAATGAATCTCTCGGTTACCTGAGACCCTTAATTCACCTCCGCTACCACTAGGTGTCGCTGGTGAGCACGGTGAACATTGGGATAGGGGAGTCTGAATTGTGTCTCAGTAACTGTAGAGGACTATCACAGCTACTTACATCCCCTGCCGAGCTGGGGCTGGGTGAGGGTGAATGTGATGGAAGGGTGAGTGAAAGGGCAGGGGAGAATGGGCTGCCCGCGGTGGGCCGCTGAAGGTCTGGGGAGGCAGAATGATGGCTGCTGGTGGTTGGGGGGAGGGGCCCCCCGCTCCACAATACTGCAGTTTTTAGAAAGGCGACCTGGGTGAGATGAAACAAAAGACAAACAAAACACAAAAGAAAAGGAAAAGGCAGACATAACATTGGTGTAGCATACCTCTGACAAGCTGTCCTCATTGGCTAGGGTAGCAGGAAGGAGCGGGTGGGGGTGGTGTGACGGAGTTTGGGAGGGAGAGAGCAACGTTAGATCACAAAAGGAAGCATTGCATGCTGGGTAACAACACATTCTGCAAAAGCTGGCCTCAAATCAGTTGATAAAGGCAGATGGGGATAAGAAATGCCAATAACAAAGAAGGATCAGAGGGCAGTGATTCAAAAGAAGCTTATCAGGCATCAAGAAGCTTATTTTCATCTACAGCTAACACAGATGCTGTCAACAGTTAAGACCAGGCTTTAAGTGAATATGCAGCATCATATATCAACAGATATTGCACATTTATGCGTGCACTGGGCATTAAATGGATGTCTTTTATCAACAGGTACTAAAAGCACTATTACATTACACAGGGTAGCAAAGTTTCAACATCATATAAAAAATACAAATAAATAAAAAATGAAGTGAGCTCTAATCATTTTACACCCAAGTCAAGATCTAAATACAACTAAACGATATAGTTGATAATATGACTTGGCAGGAGACTTGGTGCCAAAACAGAAATATTTCCTTTAGCTTCTCAACAAACACAGAGAAGTTACTGGAGAAGGAACCAGCCTTCAAACAAATCAAGAAGCATACATTTGGCAAGTTATTCTGATTCTGTCTTTTGATCACATTAATACTCACATACTTTCTGACAGATATTTGTCCCAAGCCACTTACAGCTTTGGTTCTTTCAGGATATAACTTACAGGGAAAGTTTACCATTAGATGGAAAAAGAAGACATTTTGAAGAACGTCTCAGTTTTTTCTGCCCACACATTGAAAGTCAGGAGTAAATGTTGTTTAAGACATCTCTGAATTTATTTTCATTATATGGTCAAAAACAACTGAAAAATTCTTCAAAATATCTTTGTGTTCTACAGAAAAAATAAAGTCATACATTTTTTGGAACAACATGATAAGGGTGCGTAAATAATGGCTACTTTCATTTCTGGGTGGACATTTCAGCCTGGCCAAATCAAAGATTATCATGAGATAACTTTGGTCAACTGTAAATGTTGCGTTTTTAGTGTATGGACTCGAGTCTGTCCTATACAAGGACTAATGGTACACTAATGATGCAGGATTGTCGCACCTTAAGGAGGTGCACAACTTGTCTAATTGTAAATCTATAAAGTAGGCTGTGAACATTGTCGAAGTCTTTTACTAATGTATACACTTTTAGAGAAACCTGAAGACAGTCATTATCCCACTTAACACACTGCAGGGTCATTTCTTTCTGCCTCACACATGCACTCCAGGGCCACTCCACAGCAGAGTGCCTGTAAGCACATTACATAATCAAACAGTCATTACTGCTGAATGTGTGCTTGTGTGAGACCGAGAGAGAGAGACTGACTGATGGGACTAAAGCAGAGTGGATCAGTTCAGAATGAGAGGTGTAGAAAGGGGGCTTAAAGCACGGAATAATAGCTGGCTAGTGATTTTTAGAGCAATAAAACTAGACAATTCACTGTGGATGTTTAGTCACATTTCACAGATATGGATAATATATGTTGTGATGCGCTCACAGTTGCATATAGTTTTCAACCTGAAACATGCAAAATTCAATTTTTGCATTTTCTGACTAAATTTTTCTCTTTTTTTTTTACCTTGTAACATTCCATCTAAATGCTGTAATTTGTGCTTCCAATGAAACAACAGATTTCTTTTTGCTTAAACTCCACCCCTTTCTTACAATCTACTGCAAACCCTCAATCAGATCTGCCTCCAATTCACTCAACAACCAATGCATAGAACCAAGTCTCTTTTATACTTGGATATGTGTTACAGTATGGAAGAAAATATTTCTTCCTTCATAAGCTGAATTGTGACTTTAAAGGGATAGTTCACTCAAAAATTAAATTCTGTCATTAATGCATCCAGGGCCGCATTAAGACTACATTAGCCCCTGGGGCTATGACTTACTGCAGCCCCCCCCCCCCCCCGCCCCATCACAATAATGATATAAAGCTTGAAATAGGATTTTTATCCCATATCAAAATTGTTGATGCACTGAAATTTCATAATTTTTGTTACCAATTTCAATATCACAAGCCTTAGTAAAAAAATATGCTTACTGGAGACAAGTAATCAGTTACCAATTAGCTACAACAGAACAAAGATAATAAGAAACTGATAGTCTGATTTACAAATAGTCTGAATGGTCTCCACTGTATATATTCAATATTCATTCATTGTTATTTATCTTACAAAAGTGATTCAGTCCAGGACAGTAGGTGATTTTCTTTCTGATGTTTGATTTACATTGTTGACACAAATGGCAACAGCAGCTATATTGGGCTGCTTTAGAGCAAAAGTTCCCCCCAAAATTAAAATTCTGTTGATGTTGTTCTAAACCTGTATGAGATTCCTTCTGCTGTTGAAAGCTAAATAATATATTTAGAACAATACTGTTGATCAGACAGTTCCTGGGCCCCTATACTTTCCATAGTATGAAAAAATACACTACTGGAGTCAATGGGGACCAGAAACTTTTATATTGGAGGATAATTTATTTTTATAGAGGTTTAGAAGAATTTGAGTTTAAGTATATGATGACAGTATTTTTATTTTTTGGTGAACTATCCTTTTAAGATCTCATCATATCCAGGATCTCATATAGCCAAACACTACACATGCTTTATCTTTAACTATTAACGTTCATTTAAGACACAAATAACTGTGTTTATGAGGATAACCGCAAATACAATGTTTTTTGGCACATAACTGTGTATTTTAACATTTAAGCACAAGGAGCGATAAGTTTAGTCAGCTGTAATATGAGCAGGTGTGCGCTGAAGCCATCTTAATGCACGTATTTACCACTGCTTGATGTTCATTAACAGTCTAAACCATTTGTTTTAAAACCTGTTTAAAACGCATTTAAATGACAAGCTTAGCCTACATCTTGACACGCAAAAAGACTGATTTTCTTACCTAGATAGCTGGGGATTTTACTGACTTTTTCTTCTGTTGTTTGTATTTGTTTTGTATAGTTTTTTCATTTTTTGAGCCCCTCTGTCTCAGAATTGCTGACATTTTTACTTATCGAATTTTGTTCTTTGCGCGACCATTTCCAGATTACTCCAGAACGAAGTGAAGAGTGGAGGTGATTGCAGACATAGGCTACTGGGCAGCGATCACCTGATAGATACGTACACATATCGTTCAAACGTCAAATATAAAATAAATGCATTTGATTGGTAAACCAAACTAAGACTTCAATCTCTATGCTTCAATCTCAAATGGTAATGCATGGAATTTACGGGAAAGCTCAACTAAATAACAGCATTAATAAGGGGGGTGGGTGTTGGCTTTGGCGATCAGCACGCCAGTCAATTTACCCCACAGCTAATCATGGGCCCCCTCCTTTCACCTATCCCAATGGTTAATATGGGCCTGAATGCATCACGGTAATGTCGTGAACATGCGTCTAAGTGTGACATGGAAGAGAATAAATTAAATAAAGACTTTTTTTTTTTTTTTTTTTTTTAAGCATTCTCGCAGTTTCATAAAGTTACGGTCGAACCACTGATGTCACATGGACTATTTTAACAATGTCCTTACTACCTTTCTGGGCCTACTTCGCTGTCTATGGAGAGTCAGAAAGCTCTCAGATTTGATCAAAAATATTTAGATTTGTGTTCCGAAGATGAACAAAGGTCTTACAGATTTGGAACGCCAAAATAATGACAGAATTTTCATTTTTCATTGAATATCCCTTTTATAATCAGTAGCACAAACGGAGGATAAGTTAAATCCCCAAAGTATGAGCAAGAGCAACAGTGATGCTTGCCTTAGCAAACACATCTAACAACTTGTGATGTCTGCACTTGGATTTTTGCAAGCAGAGTATCTAATAAAGACACAGAAAGCTCACCTCTCTTCCTGCTGGACTGGTTTATGGAGCTCAGATACGACATTGAGCTCTTCTTCCGCTGAAACACACAGAAGCATGGATATGTAAATGTAATAATGGTTCATTCCACTGGATATCTGTAATCAGTTTGCACAGAACTGCTCTTTGTTTAATGTGTGTGTTTGTTACCTCTGGTTCAAACATGGCTCCGCTATATATTGGATTTGCTGTTGTTCGTCTTTTGCGTTCCTGACGCCTGCTTTGAATCTCTACACAAACAAAGCACGAAAGGTCAATACACATGCATGCACACAAACAAACCCACACATGTTTTTTTTCTCCTGACCTTCTAAATAGTCGCGCGTGACCAGTCCCAGAGACAACATGAAGGCCAGTTTCTGTGGAAAGAATGAGCGCCATTATAATCATCATAATTTACATCACCATACTTATCATTATCATCATTATAAACTGTGATGTAAACATGAGTGTATTTTACCAGTGGGCTCTCCTGATGTTTGGAGGAAGGCGTGTGTGTGTTGGTGGGGGCAGGTGAAGATGGTGCATCTAAAGACAGTGGAGGTGAAGTGTGTGTAGGTGTGTCTGGAGAGATGAGCAATGAAGTCTTTGGCTCTGTCCCATATTCCACTGCGCATATCTGAAGCAGGAAGAAAGATGTATTAATACATACACTACAGTTTGTGGTCAGTAAAGTTGTTTGAAATGTTTCTGAAAGAAGTCTCCTGTGCTCACCATGACTGCACAAATACAATAAACGTTTTATGTACTAATGACTGTTTAAGAACACAGCTAAATACATTTCTCTCACCGTGTTGTCAGAGCTTGGGCTTTTGTGAGGTAACTGCTGTGTGTGTGTCTGCGCAGACGGTAGCGTGTGTATAGATGGGGAGATCAGGATGCTTGTGCTGCTAGAGCTGTTGGGGAAGGGCAGGCCATTGAGGATGCGCATCTGCTGGACGTGACCAGAGGAAGGAAGGGCTGTGCTCAGTAACACCGGGGACTGTAAGGTGTGCACAGAAACCTGACCAGCAGCTGGAGACAAAGATGCTGGAGGTTTTGGCCTGACCTGCTCACACACACACACACAGGAAAAAGAGAATGATTATTTGTGGAATGACTGGAGAAAATAAAAGGTGGACCTAAGCAGTGAAAAAATGACTTGGGTATCAGGAAAGTGATGCTTAACTCAGCAGTCAAACACAGCGACACTTTCACATCTACATTTCAGTTTACAGTACAGTACATTCCACAACACAACTAACACCAGCTCCTCTCCGACACAATTAAAAGATGTCTACAGGTACTTATTGTCTATTATTTAATAATATTATAATTCATTATTATAATGTTTATGATATAATTCTTACCTTTTAGTTTGCATCCATCGAGTTTAATAAAATGAAATGAAGTACCATTTATTTGTGAAGTATGTAATGTACTGAATTATAAAGAACATTTTATTATTTAATATAATAGGAATCATTTTTCCAATACATTTCCAAGTGACTATATTTCTATGTGATATTCGTACACTACCTAAAGTTTGGGGTAAGTAAGATTTTTTTTTTTTTATTATTAATACTTTTAAAATATATTTATAATGTTCAAATTATTCTTATTTTAAATAAATGCTGTTCTTTTGAACTATTTATATAATAATAATAAGGGATCATGTCACAGTGAAAACTGGAGTTATGACTGTTATAAATTACATTTGAATATATAGAAATCAGTTATTTTAATGCATTTTTTTTTTTGATCAAATAAATGCATTATTGTTAGGCATAAGAGACTTCTTTCAAAAACATTAAAAAAAAATCAAACCTCAAACTTGCATACCAATATGTAATATAATAATACTATGTGAGGCATGATTTATACTAACCAACACTAGCATTATATGCACACACAAACAAATAGCATAAACAACAGAATACAAAAGCACAAAATGCTGCTGGAGAGAGATCAGGGTTAAGGATCAGTTTACTGCAGGGTCAAAAGCAACAGCCAAAGCAGGGATTGCAAATGTCACACTATGCAAGCACAAAGAAATTAAATCCAGTTCAAGAAAACAAGGTGGAGCATGAAGAAAATATCACACATAAAAGTAACACCTGCAGACATATAGATGCACACTAACACTCAGCAGTGAGGGGTTTTCACTAGTCCAGCCAGACAGTAGGGTGTGAAGGGTTTCTATGGAAACAAACCTGCGGTAGAGTGGCTGGTCGTGTTGTCTGTCTGATTGGTGGGACAAACTGAGGAACTTTGATTGGTTGGGAGGCAGCTTGCACCTGTGACAAGACCGCCCATTAAGACACCCTTACTTAACCTTACTAACCTCTCCAACACACATCCTACAACAAATAACTAACTAGTCATAGATAGAGGCAGATGCAATGGAACAATTGTGTCTAAAATCAACCAAACCAATCCTGATCTAAAATAAATAGCCTCCCAACTCACATGCTGCTTGCAAAACAAGGGAGAATAAGAAAACAAAACTCTTCTTGCTCTATAACGCGAGTCAAAACAACTTGAGAAATACTTACAACAACGGTGCTATTGGGTAAGACCCGCACTGGCTCTGCTCCCTGATTGGTCGTTTGGATGACCGGCTGGAAGTTTACTGGGGACTTCTGAGGGTCTGAGCTAGGAGGGCTTGCCAGGAGTGTGCTGCCGAGGGTTGTGACCACGGTGAAAGTAGGTGCTGGTGTCATGATGATAGGTGAGGTGGATGTGGCCGCTCTCAGCACCAGAGGTAGAGTCTTTGAAGCAATGACAGGGACCACAGAGCTCTGCGGGGGCACAAACACATACGCTGTTGTCAACGTGTTCATGTTTTCCTTTTATAAGTCAGGTATGGAAGCCCGTTTCAGGTCACCGAATAAAGAATAAAAAAAGGTAATTGCGACTTTTGTCTCTCACAATTCTGTCTTTTTTTTCTTCTCAGAATTGAGAGATAGAAACTTGCAATTACCTGTAATAAATTCAGAAATGCGAGATATAAACTCGCAATTACCCTGTGGCGAAATGGGCTTTCCATTAGTCTTCTTACTGAACATAATGCTCTGCAGAATATTCTGGTCACTCTTTTTATAATAAAAAAAGCCACTGAGATAATGGTACCAAAGCAACAGTGAGTGTAATTGCCATATCTAAAAAGAAAGCTGACATATGTCAGAGGTTTTAGTATTTTTTACAAATACTTAAATATGTTAATATTCAGTACTCCTCTAATGTCCTGTTCATAAGATGGACATAATCATAAACATATTCCTAAGATATAAACTGTGCACAAAGTATTTCTGAAAAAACAGTTTTTTAGTCATATTGAGCCATTAATGCAATTACTTGGATGTGTGTAAATGTATCTATTAAGTCTCAAAAACAAGATCACTTCGATTCATGCATAAATAATTCAGACCGCAGACTCAAAACAACCAATTCTTCTCTCATTGACTTTCATGAATATGCCAAAGAGAATTAGGGCAAATATCAAGTGGATAACAAAATTAAACTATAAGCCCATTCTTTACACCAAGCGATGATATTCAATTTATTTGTTTATTTGTATAGCGATTTTTACAATACAAATCGTTACAAAGCAACTTTACAGAAAATTATGTTTCTACAATATTTAGTAGTAGCTAGTAGTTTGTGCATGTTTGACAGGATTTTAGAAAAAATAAAATAATATTAATAATACAAGACGTAGTCAGACGATGAACTATCAATATTAGTAATTAATAGTTATTATATGATGCAGTCACACATGTAGCAATAATTGTTAGTTCTGTTTGTTGATTCAAGGTTAGCATCATCTGGGGTCCTCTGAGGGTCAGCATCATCTCATGTAAATCCCGTGGCAAAACATAGAAACAAAATAGAGACATATGGCTTCAGGAGTCACATGGACCTCTTTTATGTGCCCCTGCTTAGCCCAGTTGCATGAAAAAGCATTACCAACACAATATTCCAAAATTTCTCTTAATAATATTTCTATATGGACCTTTTTTTTTAAAATAAAAGTTCTATGATGCGTCTTTATAATTTTGGAGCTTGCTAACCTTTTTTTGTTCAGACATATGGTTTTGGGAGAACATGGAAGTAAGTAACTAACACCAGAATTTTTAGTTTTGTGTGAACTAATCCTTTAAATGGCATTGCCTTTAGAGGGACCCTGTATGGAGTCCTACTGTACCTGACAGAGTGAAGTATTCCTTCTTGTGTTTTGTGTGGGTACCTGTGGAGTAGTGAGGCTGGCAGCAGGCAGAGGCGTCTGTGTCTGTGTGATGAGCAAGGTAGACGTTTGCCCATCGGCTTGTAGTGTCTGTAACTTCATATCTTCCTGTTTCACCAGTAGATCTCTCCTTAACTGCTCCACCACCTTTTTCTGAGGGAGAAAGAGAGAATAAGCGCCTGTTCATTTTTTGTGTCTTCCGTCTCGTACCTGCAATGAAGTCTCTCTCACTCACAACCTCTCTTTCTGCCTGCTGTTGATAAGAGAGTTTGTAATGTTGGATTTGGGCCATTTTTGCACTGACAGCAAGAGGGAACATGGAGTCCCTACAGCTGAACATCACTCTCTTTGTCTCTTTCTCTCTCAGGCAGGGGGCCAACAGTATTCTGCCTTAAACAACCTCTTAAAAGTGATTAAAAAAACAAATGGATTACGGCATAACAGGAACATTTAGCAGTAATATATTATTCCATTAGCATCAGTTGTGACTATGAACTATGTCCAGTACACAGCTGAAAGCAATGCTTCTTCAAATCAAGCGTAACCTCAGTAATTAGAGAAAGATATATTGAATTAATGACCATTAATCTCTCTAGACCATTATCAAGGTACCCTTATATTTGTGAAATGGATCATTCACTGTAAAGTGAAAATTCTGTTGTCATTCACTCACACTCCTGTCATTTTAATCCTGTATGACTTTCTCCTGTGGAACACTAAAGAAGATATTCTGAAGATTGATTCAGTGCATTTTTTTTTTTTTTTGTCTTTATGATGAAAGTCGATGAGTTCAGTTAATTTGGACCTTATTTACTCCAGTTGTATGAACAAAAACAGTTGAAACATTCTTCAAAATATATTTTCTGTTCCGTTGTATTGTGCACAAGAATAACAGTAATTTTTAAAAATTTTTAGAATTATTATTTTTTAAGTGGACTTTAAACGTTAGTTCACCCGAGAATGGAAATAAGTCCATCTTCTACACACCTTTGAAGCATCCTATGTGTACTGTATGTGACTCTCTACTTTCAGAACAATAAAATCAAAGACATATAAAAAAAATTGTCCTTGCTCTTCCAAGCCTTTCAATGAGGTTAGCGGGTGTTGTCAACAGTTCAGAAGACGTGAAATAAAGTGTGCACATCTGTAATAAAACATCCTTCACGTGGCTCCGGGGGTGAATAGAGTCCCCCTATAGCAAATCCATGCGTTTTTTTAAGACATATATCCAGATTTCAAACGTAATAAACACTTTATTACAGATGTGCGCACTTTATTTCACGTCTTCTGAACTGTTGACAACAAACACCCGCTTACCTCATTGAAAAGCTTGGAAGAGCAAGGACATTTTTTAGATAACTTTGATTGGATTATTCTGAAAGAGGAAAGTCACATACAACTAGGATGCTTCGAGGGTGAGTAGAAGATGAACTAATTAACACGGTCTAAATGATAAATGGACGGGTGTTCGGTTAACTTGTTAGAAAACACCATAAGTTATACATTTCTATTGGGCTCTGCTAATAGAACATACATTGACCTTTAAAGGTTAAAATATTCATCTGTTCATATTTATAATGCCATCTAATCTTTTTCTATTTTAAAAAGATTGCCACATAATAAGAACTAGACCATTAGCATTTACTCTGAGTCCTACATTTACATAATAAGCTTTTTAAACACTCGAATGAAAAACATTTTTAAAATTACCAATCACCTTACAATGCACGAGACAGAATTGGAAGTCATATGTAGAAGAATGAAAAATAAACCATCTGCATACTTACACACGTAATGAGCTCAGTTATAAGTGTGCAAAGAAGAAACTCAACTCAGAAAAAAAGCATATGATTCAAAATCGTGAACACAATCATTCCTTACGTACTCCAAATGCAATTTATTTGAAGCCATTTACTGTCTGGGTTGCAGTCTGGCATCAAAAAACTTGCACACACACACATACACATGAGCATGTGTACACAAAGGAACATTGAGAGTATGGATCTATAAGAATCATAAAGTGAGGACAGAAGGAGGGAGATATTAAAACTTTCAGATGGCTGTAAGAGTGCCTGGCTTTACTCGGTGCAAGCTACAAATGTGCAATACAGCTTGTTTGTGTTCAGCTGAGTATGTGTTGATTCTGTAACCAGTGAAGACAGAATGACAGATACATTAATGAATATGAACACAAAGCACAGTCCTCTCACTGATTACAGCTTTAACAGGCTCCCTCCACCATCTGTTAGACTCACACACTCCTAGATCTGGGAGAACTCCACCGGACACAGAAATGTGTGCGAGCGAGGAAGGCAGCGCACTTTATTAAACAGCGCTGCAGGCTGCTACATTTCTGAATGCCAGTCACAGTGATTATAGGGCTGTTTCACTTCTTCCTTTTTCTCTGCAGAAGGATTTCAGGTGTGTGTTTTTACTCTGTGCTGTTACTTTAAAAAGCTTTGTGACACTCATTAAAATTCCTCTCCGCTGCCTGCAGTCTACAACGCATCTTTTCTCCATCTCCTCCACAGAACTTTGGGTTCTGTACAGTAAGCTCAAGCGATTAACGGTACGCCACGTAATCATCCCCAGACATTAATCATCAGGTATTGAAATGTCAAATAAAAGAGGGGAGAATAGATTTGAGCGTTTGTGTCTGCGTTGACAAATTGTTCATTTGGCAACACAAAACCACAGCGCACAAATCACACCACAAATGTTCAAATGCACAATACGACACAAAACAATGCCATGATGCAACACGGGTTTCATAACCTAACAAGTTTGCCTTGTTTTCTCGGGACACACGGGGACTTTCAGACCCCAAGTAATTGAACTGATCAAGACACACGTGTAGCTCGTAGAGAACACTGATATGGCAGCAGGGGTTCTCTCGGAGAGCAGCTCTCACCTGCCGCTCACTCAGCGCTGTGATCTTGGCCTGCAGGTCACGGAGCTGCAGCTTCAGATCTGCATTCTGTACAAAGAACACACACACTCCTCCCTGATACACTAGTCCAGCGGCCTGTATATGAGAGCGTATCGATCAAACAGTAATGGAAATGTTCAGTGAGGGAGACGCACCTGTGGATCTTGCTTCATCTGGCTCACGAGTTTCTGCAAGGAAGAGAGAGAGAAAGTTTTAGCATTTTTAAGAGTGGGAAACACATGTCGATGCAGTGACCTCTAGAGGACGGCGAGGGTACTGCAGTCTCAACAATTACACACTCCATCCATATGGTGTGAGGGGAGGGCTGTGGGGATACCTGATGGATCTGGATTTCCACTTTGAGTGCTTCCTGTAAATTCTGCAGTTCCATCATCGATCTCTTCTTCCAAAAACCCAACACAGCTTCCTGGCGAATTAGAGGAAGACAGCGGATATTCTTTCATTAACTGAGATGTCATTGAATGACTACAAATAAAAAAGAAGATAACTTTTTAGGTCTCACAGTGTGCTTGACTATGCCATGACAGATCTGTAAGTTTGCTAGTGAGTGTTTGTAAATCTGCTCAGCGTGAGTAGGATATATCTCTGTGTACTGATTCAATCAGAACTACTCTCATCAAATCCTGCCTGAACACCACGGATCAAACTGAACAGCGCTCTTTTGCACATGCACAATCCTGATCTCTCCCTCTGTCATTCTTCTTTGGGGGGAAATGATGCTGATGCATGCATTAACTGTTTCCGTCTCTCTCAGCCTCTGAGAGTCTGTTGTAAAGTAAGCTCCTCTGAACTGTGTTGCTTTGCTGCTGATTTTGAGTAATAATTACACTGTGTAGTTCAGGAAAACATTTCAGCTAATTAGCTAGCCAGTGAAACACCATAAAGCTGACCATCACAGCTGTGTCAGAATGTGTGCGCCCCCCTTAGGACAATGGTTTATTCTATACCTTCCCAACGTCTGCCGTCTTGAACACCATCCAACTGGCAGAGTGGGGGGTGGAGCTGGAATAGACAAGAGAGGATGGTAAGAAGCACACACACACTCACACACACACACAGCAGCAGCGCTCTGTGACTGTGAGTGACAAATCTACATCAGAACAATATTGAAGAAGAGATATCAGCAGGAACACGTAAAGTGGAAGCTTTGTGGAAAAAAAAGATTTAGGCTGCATGCAAAGATTCAATCCTATCTTGAGAGGACCCAAAAATTGGAGGCTTACTGGAAAATAAAACTATGCTTCTTTCTTTGATGAAGGAATAGTTCAACCCCAAAATAAAAATTCTGTCATAAATACCCTCATGTTGGTTTTTTAGTGTTTTAGTTTTCGCATGAACTATTCCTTTCAATCAAGGTTCCTGAAATGGAAGAACTATAAAATGCTTCTATGAAAATCTTCTTATGAGAAAGCATGCATCTAAAAGGCTGGAATACACTACATTACTTTTAAAATCAAAACATTTTCTAAAACACTGGGCATCATAAACTTACCGACTTTGTAATAGTCAACAAGGAAAATATGTCCATCTTAAGCTAAACGACTGAGAATCATACACTACCAGACTCTGAAGTCGTTCCAATCACAACAAATTCACGCAGCATGTGCACAGTGTTGCTTGGAGAAGCTATCAAATGAAAACAATATGTGTTCTAAAATAGGCTCAAAATATCAGACATGTTTGATCTCCTCCGACTGGATTGAATTAAAGACTGAAGCTAAAATATTAATAAATTGTAGTGTGTAACCATCATACACCACATGATATTCAATGGAATCTGTGTCTTAACTCAAATCTTCAGACTGGCTTTGTCTTTCAGTAAAAGCATCAACTACTCCAGACTGTAAATCATTTCCAGCCAATAACAAGTACCTTCTTTACTAAACAAACAGGCAATTAGCTTATTTAACACTCGCCATGTTGAGAGTTGAAATTGTCAAAATGTTTAATACAGGACTATAGCCAGGCACTATATATTGAACATTGTAATTTGTCCTCATTCATAGATGTATAAGTGGACTGGCTCCATCTTTGGAGGTGAATTAAATAATGCCAGTGCAAATTCCCTCACTTCCTGCTTTCTCTGGTTTGTTTGAGCTGTTATTTTTTGTTCTCAGTACTTGTGTGTCCCAGAATCAGTCTCTGTCTCTGCCACAGATCATCACTCTCTTCTCATCGGAATGAAAGCAGAGACTACCAGATGGGCACTCCACACACTGAGAGCTTCTCACTCATCTTCAGAGTGCCACCCTCTATAGCCCCACCAGCCACTGATGTATCTGTCTCAGGACGAAGGAATTCAAAAAATGGATATTTAACGAACCTTGGAAACCCACAGAAAGTATTATATTTTTCCTATGAACAACATCAGATCCTGCATTTTAAGTGTCCACGGCAGAACAGCAGAGCAAAAGAGGGCAATTTTCTGAGACTTCTGTATTCAGTAAGGGCAAACAGCCAAAGTGATCATAACACTCATACTCACACACACACACACTACACCTGCCTGATCAGACTGGCGCACCAAACCCTCACCTGTTGGCTCAGTAAACAGGCTGAAGCACAAGTAATTCAGATCTACTCCTTAGAGAAAAGGAACATGATACACCTTTCTCATTCTCTGTCCTACACTTGCACTCAAACCTAATCAAATTGAACCAAGCTTTCAAGGCCCCCAGTCAAAGCAGTGTTCTTTCACATATGCAACTGTTTTATTAACACTTAATTCACTCATATATGCCCAGCAAGCTATGTTTCATTTCTGAAGTTCACATATTGATATAATCCTTCATGATGAAGGTGAATGGATTGCTTTAATTTTTATTTAATTTTTTTATGGAATACTTAATATGTTAAAAGACTGCTGCAGCGATCATATATATTTTTTGTAGCCCACAACCTTGAAATAAGTGAGTATTTTTGCACTTCTGGCTCAATCTTATTTAAGTATATGTATTTGTTTTGTTTAAATGGATTTTTGAGTAAATGCCTGAACTAAGTTGTGTGTATGACACTCAAGATATTATCTCATTTTATTCTACAAAAAAATACATCAGTAATAGCCCCTTAGTGATTTTTTAAGCTTTTATGTGTGTTGAAAAAGTCGATTGCTAAATGGGACTACAGAGGTTATATCAGGGACATCAAATGTCATCACATTGAACTTTCCGAAAGATTCGGAAGCAGTAGCCTGTTTAGCTTTTTACTGCTGCCAATTGTATTTAGGCTTCAAAATTAATATAAGTAGTGTTTATTTATGATACACTTTTGTTGTTAACAGATGATATTTGCTGCAATAATCCAAAAGCCAATGGGAAAATCAAGATACATTATAACTGCAGGACTCTATTACTATAGGGCAAAAATATTCCAAACAAAATGGAGATAAGGTGAAAGAGAGCAATTGTTGCAACTGACAGGTTTGGAATTTAATGAAGTCTTTGTAACCTTTGCATCACTCCATCAATTAGTCTATCTGTTTAGAAGCCAAGTCTTCAGAACATCTTTCTCCGTGGATGCTGGAGCCTGTCCCAGTAACTGGAGAGTCGAGACACTGCAATAATGTTGGAGAACTAACATCCAATTATTTAATCACAAATTTGAGGGCTTCGTTTTAGCGGTAAACATTTACTCTGAGAGAAAATTCATTAATGTGTATATATGATTGGACATTGTCACTGTACTGCTGCGAGCATGAACATATATTTAATTTAACTGAATACATATTGAGAGTATCTATGACATGTTTAATCCGTAAATGGGTTCTGTTTCCTGGGGGAAACAGACATTTGAGAGGTTGGAGGGGGGAGGGCAGTGAATGTGTGGGCCTTATGTCTGAGAAAAAAAAAATGCTGAAAAGGGGGCCCTGAAACCATTCGGGTCAAGTGACTTGGTATAAAAAACTCTGGCATCCACTCACCATCTTTATGTTAAAGTAAGATGATGGCAGCATGCAGTGAGAAGAGTACTAACATGGAGGTAAAAGCTGACATTTTACATGTTATTGACACAACAAATTCAACTGTGTGTGTGTGTGTGTAACTGTGAAACTAAAAATAAAATCATTATTTCAAACAAAAGCATGAAATTGGATCATTTGATAATGCATACATAAATGATAAGTTCATCCTAGAAGAGCGGTGAGACGTCAAGTGTTATACAGGATGAATTCATTGCAGAAAAAAGCAGGTGGAGAGAAGAAAAAATGGCTGTACAGTCAACATAGTTGATAATGGACGAGCACAGCTACACATGCATTAAACATGGCAAAACTGAAGAGAAGAGAATCCTGTATTCTTTAGTAACTTAGTACATGTAGCCATTTGAAGCTCAAAAATAAGAAAAGAAAAATTATCAAAAACAGGGTGTGATTTTGATGAGAAACAACCATACGGCTATTCAGTACCAGCTGAGCTAATCACTAAAACAGCACGAATACAAAAAGGACACATCATTTAGTGAAACGCACTGAGAGTTATAAAGCAGCTGTTGTCGGTCCGGTCGTGAAAGCGGAGCGAGCGCCATCTGAAAGCTTCAGAAGGTCATCATCAGCAGCAGCAGCATCATTAGCGTTCCAGCGCATCCACACCGGAAACAGCACCATCACTTTATATACTCACACAATCACACATCAAACTCACTACACAGGGCCTACAACTTTCCTTACAGATTTAAGAGAGCAGATCGAATGAGACTTTATCACAGCGAGCTCGCGTTTGAGCTGATATGTCAAGGCGTGGTGCCGAGAACAAGAACTGGGGAAATCTTTCACGATCACACGTCTTGTCTTGTCGCCCTAGCGGCTCTTAACAATAACAGTAGCTCAACACTGCACAAGCTGCTCGAGCTCAACACATCAAGACTACACAAACACACACACACTTTATCCGGTTTATTGCTCGAGATCTCGTCCCTCGGTCTTGTGAATGTAAGCGCAAAGTACATTTATAATGGCATCCCGTGACTGTTTGATGGCTTGGTGTGAAAACTACGGCACGCGCTGGAATCGCATTTTCATCCATATTAGAGCAGTTCTGCTGACCAAGTGTTGTTTTTAGGGTGTTTCGGTGCCGTTCGAGGCGTTATTGTGTAACGGCTGTAAGTTATAAGGTTTCGTTGACTGCAACCGCACTCTCTCTCCAGCAACTCCTACAATAAAGAGAAATGAACAAAACCCCCCTGCGCTGGCTCTGCGCTTTCACATCCACCAAACCACTACCAACACAATCACATAAAGAACACGAAAAGAGTTCAAAGACACCGCTCCCAAAAGTTCACAAAATGAAGATGAAAAAAACCGAGGTGCACTTACCCTTGTACACACTCCTCCAGCAGTCAAACCCCGATCTTCATACACTTACACACACTCACCAATTATTTAAATATATATCTACAAATAGCCGAGCATTTCACCAGTACAACACTAACGTTACCCCGCGGATGAATTTACTCCCTTTAGCGCCTTAAAGTTTTGTTCAGTGTAATAGAAAGAATCTTCGCTTTGTTCGCTTGATTTTTAACCAAAAATACATAAAAAGACAGAAACTGATATACAAAACAAGAACTCTTCTTCCATCCCATTCACCCACAGCTTGTGCGCTCGGCGTATCAATGCGCGCAGGGGAGAGATAATGGGACAGCAAAACCATGCCGTGTAACGCACAAAATAACTCGTCTAACAGAATAATTTTTTCGTCACGTTGGGAAACAATTTAATATTGTCGTAAACCGGGGTGAAATGATTATTGCCGAGCGCGAAACAACACTTAGAAGTAGAGAACTAGTTTATGTAACGGTGCGGCGAATTTATTTCACTTTGCCTAAGGAACGGTTGTAGTGCGCCCCGCATTGCCTAGGGAAAAGCCCCGGATGTAAACTCGGTGAAACTCATGTTGAGTGAAGTTACAATAATGTGAAACCAGCGTGGGCCAGATATATTGTTAGGAAATATATTTGCTCACATATTCAATGAATGACGGTATTTTTTAACGTTTTATCCATGATAATTTAAGTCAACCTATTATATCGTCACGTCAAGCCGTCAGAGCTGCTAGACGCAAAAACAAACGTTCACATTGCGATAAACCCAAGTGTTTTAATAATTCATTTTCAAAAGCATTTTATTTCTAGCTATATTGCATTACCTCATCTAATTTGGATATTTCTGGTAATTTAGCATTTTACAATTTAGTCTTGTACAAATGCTCTGCTATGCATATTATACAATACTATATTTAATACAATACATTTCCACTGCCTACTTCCTTTCAGTTAGTGTAGAACACTGTTCATGCATACTGTGAAATTGTTATGTATGGTGTCATTTTATATAAAGAGTGATTAGTGAATACAAACTAAATTCAGCCAAAATGTCTTTTCTGTCTTTATTTGTTTGTAAATACTGTCAGAAATGTTGTGGCCGGGTTTCTCGTGGCACCCGTCGCGTGCAGTGAACGGAAGGGGGAGACAGAGTGCTGTGTTTGGGAGAGATCGATCCTGCTCTCAGCACCGTTTTCTTTTCTAGGCCCTTGCCTCCTAAACTGGTCCACACTCTCTGTCATCAGCACCACTGAGTCATCGCAGTTCGCTTTGAATTATCACTCTACATAAAAAGAACAAGAAGTACAAGCCTCAACCTTTTTTACATCCATTTAATAATGAAATACAGAAGAGTGACATCATCTACGAGACAGTGCAAACATAACATGCTGAAGCAGTTAAAATTAATATATCAGATGAGAGGATAACTTTTTTCATAGAAAATAAAAAGTGATGATTTAAATAGTATACAAAAAGAACCGAAAATAATGTCAAACAAGCTATTGATGTGCAAGTGAGTTTAACCAAATCAATGCTTTCCGTGTGTGTTTAATTACAGAGCTCTGATGTTTCTCTGTTTCTTTTCGTAGCACTCTTGGTTTGGAGGCACGAAGAGTTGAGGACGCCTGTGTAGCATCGATCTTATAATAAAGCACAACATTTCCAGGAGGTCAGTGAAAGTAGTTGTTTGCTATTTTGGGATATGCATACATATTGATTGATCCCGTTTAAGCTACTTTACACAGACATACAAAGAAGACATCCATAGCAAAGTAAACACAAGAAGCTAGGAATACACAATGCTTGCTAAGGTCCTCGACCATGCTATCCATTGCACAGCAGTGCATGATGGCAGCCATCACAATCCTCAGTAGCTTCTGCTATTTATCTTCTTTTTTATTTCATCTAACACAATGAAAGATCAGCTGTTAGTCAGTGACTCATCCTCTTCAGCACTTGTGCCATTGGACATCATTGAGCTGTTTCCTCTCTGGCTGTTTGTGATTGGCTGCTGCGTCTGTGATCTTTGGGAAAGACAATGATAAAGTATAAAAATGGATTTGTGCACTGCGCCTCCAGACTAATCCGGGGTGACTGAACTAATCAAGACTCCATTTATCCGGAAGTCCCACGCTGCCAGAGACTGAGTCAGACATTCTTTTTGTCAACATGTGTTTACATAAAGTAAAGCGCAAAGGAGACTCTCAGAGTTAATGAAAGGGCGCATGATAAGGTGCTTAGCATCTCTTTCCCAAACAGTGTATTTTACACAGTCATTATGCAGCTGACGCATGACACCCTAACAAACTAAATACTGAAACACATGATCAATAAAAGGTCAGTCACTACAAAAACATTACAATCAAACAAGATCTTCTTTCTGACAGCTATCATCTATAGTCAGTTGAAGTTTGATTGCTGTTATATACTTTATAGCATTAGTATAGTGTATTATACAGTATAATATGCACTGCCATTGAAAAGTTTGAGGTCAGAAAGATTTAACTACTTATTTTCTTCACCAAAGATGCATTAAATTGACCAAAAGTCACAGTAAAGACATGTATAATGTTACAAAAGTTTTCTCTTTCAAATAAATGCAAATAAAATAGCCATTAAAGATTATTTTTAAAAATGCATGACCGTTTCCACAAAAACTCTTTTCAACACTGATAATAAGACATTTATCTTGAGCACCAAATCGGAATATTAGAACATTTGACACTGGGGACTGAAACATACTTTTATTAAATTAGAATTATTTCTCACAATATTATTGTTTTTAACAGTCTTTTTATCAAATACAGACACTGGGGACTGAAACATACTTTTATTAAATTAGAATTATTTCTCACAATATTATTGTTTTTAACAGTCTTTTTATCAAATACAGCCTTGGTAAGCAGGTGAAATTTTACAAAATCTTACCAACCCCAAAGTTTTGAATAGTGCAATCGTTTGTCACGGTTTGTGTGGCAGTAATTATTCCACTTTTTCTATTCTATTTTATTCTGTTCAATTCTTTTTTTTTTTTTTTTTTTTTTTCTGATAGTTAAGTCTGATATGACGTTACAGTTTCCAGATCCCAAACGCAAACAGTGCTCATATACACTCGTGCTGTAATACTACCAAAAAATCTCCATAGCAAAATCTCAGTTTGCAAAACATAGATTCAACTTTTCCAAAATCGTTAAAATATTTGTGTCCAGGACACTTTCACCCTGAAGACTAGTGTGCACCACAAGTAAAAATTAAAAAACTTAAAGCAGGGATCTTCAACATTGCTCCAGGAGGGCTACCTTCCTGCAGACTTGAGTTCAACCCTGCTCCACCACACCTTCCTGAAATTATCAAGAAACAATGAACAGCTTGATTAGCTGGTTCAGATGTGTTCGATTGTGGTTGGAGCTGAAATCTACAGAATGGTGTCACTCGGGTTTAAAGGTTTGCAATAAATGAATAGTGCTCATAAACAGCTGTTGAGATAGTATTCTCACTTGAAACAGAGTAGCAATATTCAACTTAACAAGCAGATACACATTTTCCTCTGACAGCTAGACTGCAATAGTGAGAGAGACATAATGTGTGGTGTTAGTTTGAGTGGCACAGAGTAAGGAAAGCTGTGTTCAGCTGCGGAGACTGCTGTGATCTGACATCTATGCTGAAGCTACTATACTATATAGCTGAACCACTGTTGCCTTAACCTCTCATCAGGATGACCACATCCTTCACTCTGAACTCCATTCACTGACCCAAACCCTCTGACCTTACTACACACAGAGAGATAGAATTAGGAAAAGAGATGGTTTCCTTCCATCTTTCTTACCACAGGGCCCTTTTTGCATACTGCATTTTTCTGTCTCTTATATACCCAGTAATCACTGTCTGCCTGCTTGCTGGCTTTGTTTCGCTCTTTTTTTATATGGTCATTCTCTTTTCAAATGAAGTATGGTTTGTAGTGTATTTTGTCATGATCGCTGGACAAGAAATAAAACTGTAACAGTTAGGAAAGTAAAAAAGAAAACAAGAATGAATGGTGATGAGGTACACTGTAAAATAAGGAAACAGCTTGCAGCTTTATTCAATTGAATTTGTCTACTTAATTATTTTAAGTTAATTTATTCTTTAAACATGAATGTTATGCAAATCTAAAAAACTAGTTGTCAAGAAATTACTCATTAATATATGCATCTCCACATGTTTATGAAATATATATGGAAATTGAAATGCTAACTGTTTAAAGGCACGATTTGGTTAAAAAATATTATAATTATTATTTTATTTTTATTAATTTTTTGTTATGCTGGTTAAATGTCTCCTCACATCCTGATAATTAAGTTAACGATACGATACGATACGATAGCCCTGCTGTCAATGTATGTATTTGCCTACCCACGCACCCTGTTTGCACGGACGTGATACGTCTTCTGTTCGAATTTTGAAGGCAGCATAGATGTAGGCTATCCTTCGCTGCCCATGATATCCCACAATCCTGTTCGTTCCATTCCGTGACGGTTGAGCTAAAAAAATTAAGGGGATCTGAAAGTTGCGTTTGGTGGTGAGTTAATTGTATTGTACTACAGGGCTGTTTAATGCTTGAATCTGATTGGTTAATTCAATTATTTTCAGGGAAACGCACGACGAACGTAGTTCCAGGCAGCTCTCCTGACCGCATTACAGTTTCATATCACTTCGGTTTCTTATCATTTCAGTTACTTCAAAGGTCCTTACAGCCTACAATATCAAATGAGACAAAACCCACAACAACACTGGCCAAACAAAAAAATATAACAAGCAATAGGATAAAAACAACGGATCTTTCCAATGTTTTTCCACAAAATTACGTTTTATAATGTACATGTAGCATGTAACACATACTCTATTTCTCCCGCTCTTATTTCATTACAGACATGCATACAGAAACATAATACACATGCTTACATTGTTATTAGATTTTATCAGTAAAATTATGTAGTAACTTAAGAGCTACATGACATTTATCACTAGCGAGGTAACAACGGCGCTGTTTGTGAAGAAAATTAACTGTTACCTGTTAGTAGAGATGCTGAACACTCTTGAGACAGACAAACTTAGAGCTATTCACATGCTTTTTCTCTCTCTCTTTCTAATGACTAAGTTATTACCTGCATTAGTCTGCTATCAAAGACTCAAGCCTCGGTTACTAGGTCTAAAATTACATGGAATTAGCAACAGAGGCATTGGATGAGATTAAAGAAATGAATCCTACTCATAATAGCGTTTTAAGTACAAAAACCGAACAAATGCCTCATAAATATATCATCTGACCGACGTCTTGAGTGTGGTAACCATAGTATAAGCAGACTAATTGTCTCCAGACCTTGAATTATTACAACAACAAAAAAATGCACACCACAGGTCAATTATTCCTTACATATTATGTGCTTTGTACTAAAATGATTTCTCACTGGTTAATGAAACATGAGGTAATCAGACAGTGTTGCATTCAACCCTCAACCAACATGGTGTTACTGGTTAGCCTCTGGTCTGTCTGCGCGCATTCATGTGTTTTGGAGGAAGTTAGGCTTTGAAGAGAGATTTGCAGGGAGAGTTGGATCTTATGCTTTCAAAGCTAATGCTAGCCTCTCTGAAATCACCTACCCTATACCTTTAATGAACAAAAACGTTTTGTTCATTGTTCAACGTTTGGGTCGTTGAAGAGGGAATTCATTTTAAAAAAAATATACATATTTATTTAATCTAAGATTTTTTTTTTTACAGTCCAGCCTGTGGATTATTACACTAAAATTCATTGGTCTCAAACTCAATTCTTGGAGGAACAAAACTCTGAGAGTTTAGCTCCAATGAGTCTCGTGTAGCCAATGACAATGAACATAGTAGCTGAGTTGCTGTTTATGGAGGGCCAGAAAGCTTAGTCTCGAATAGCCAGACCTTCAGAATGACTGCTGAAGGTCTGGAATTCATGGCAGCTTTCAGTGGCCAAGGCCCACCCATGAGGCCTTTTGACTGACATGTCAAACAGGCAATCACAGTTTGTTTCGTTCAGCGTCGCATTTCAAGGCAAGGAAATGCCGCACCAATAACAGACGCTCGGATGCATTTGAAAGATTCTATGCTGCAAACTTTAAATATTTGACATACTTTTGAAACCCAGTGTTTAGTTGATCCTGATAAGCGCTCGTCGTCACAGTTGTAAACACTATGTCTTTTTTCTTTCGTGAGGGGGTTTGGTGGCATGTCATCTTTGTTTCCAGGCTGAACATTAAAGAACATGGCACACACGTCTCCCGGAAATCCTGTAGAATTCATCCAATCCGATGATGACTTTGACTGAGACTAAGCTCCAGCCAGCTCTAAATCACACCTGCTTGGAAGTTTCTAGTAATCCTGAAGACCTCGATTAGCTGGATCAAGTGTGTTTGATTAGGGTTGGAGCAAAACTGTGCAGAGCTGTGGCCCACAAGGAACTGAGTTTGAGACCAGTGCACTAAATGCTGGAAAAATGGAAACAGTTCTACATAAACTGTACTATGCCAATGTATGAATTAGCCTCCCACAGAACATTTTTAAAACTGTAGCTGACAGGATTCTTACCAGCACAATTGCCAGCCATTCCCCAGAGATTTTCCAGTGTGAATTGTGTGAATTTTAGAGCGCAGTTAAATTGCTCATATTTCATCCTTAATGTTTGCAACAGACTTAATGAATAGAAATCTCAATAGCAGAACTCTTTACAAGCTGTATGTTTGAAACTCAAATAAGAAAGGCTGCTGTGAAGTGGTTTTTGAATAACGCACGAAAGCCCCAGAATATGAAATCATTTGAATTATTCACTTGGAAACAGACACTTGTGCATGTTTCTGCTAGAACAAATTGTATCACTTCTCCACATTCAGTTATTAGGTCTATTTTTTTTCCTGTGTCTTTTTCCATTAGTGCTTGTATGTACATGTCTAGGTGTCTGTGTGTGTTTGTTCTATGCTTAGTACAGATGTTCGAGCACTAGACTCGACCAAAATAGTGCTTGTATAATTGAGCCTACTTAACTTGTCTGCATGCATTCTGCATTAGAAAATGAAACAACTTATTACTTTGCAGTATTTCTAGAAATATTTTATTTCTCCAGTCCTTTTAATTTCGGAATAAAATGACGATATAAGAGCAGTGAGGCAGTCCTGATGACTTGGACAGAAGTCTAGCCATCCCTGAGGAAAATACATTGAGACTATCTTAGTAAGGCAGGGATTTCTCTTGTGGGAGTAATTTCTGACTCATTTTACTGTGGTGACACACTAAATCATGTCAGTGTGTGCTAACATCCAGCAGGGGCTTCTGGTATAGATTGTGTGTAGTTGTATGTGCATGTGTGTACAGGCACACTTTGTGAGTTATGTTCATCTGTCTATCCTGGGAGTAATCATACACAGCCTCACACAAATGACACTGTAGCATACCGTCCTGAAAAGAAGAGGGAAAGTCTGAATCATAACATTGTAGAATAGTCAGGTACATCTGTGCAGTTTGTGTGTGTGTGTGTGTGTGTGTGTAAAGAGGGCTGATAGCTTTATTACTAGTCATCTCTCCATCTGTTCCTAAATGTTGCCCAGACTCGTGCTGAGCTCATCTACATTTGTTTGCAGAACACTGATGAAGAAACCAGATCAGACAAGACAGGACTTCAAATAAAAATCTCCAGACCCCACACACCATACGCAGAGGAGTTTATTTGTCATAATAGATGAATTGTGTTTCCTCACAGCACACTGCAATGTTACGCATGTTATCGGACGCTTCTGGGAGGCTAAATAGCATTAACTGCTAGTCATTTTGTGGTCCGATTGGTGTGCAGGGAAAAGAGGAATAAACTAAGCTTTTTTTCACCATTTTAAGAAAAGGAAAACAGCCTTGACTAAAAGTCAAAAATCTTTTGTGGTTGAAAGTAATTTAGATCTTATGTAGAACGTTTGAATATTTAATTCTATGTAATGAGAGATTTGAATAATGGTGGTATGTTGGTTTTTCATGGAAACTCTTGTAACTCAATGTAACTTTTGTAACTCAAAACACTTGTAATTATATCTATTTTAATCAGTTTGAAATTGTGCATGTTTATCGAGTCAATATGCATAAGACCTGTGATTGAGTTTTTATGCTTTCATCAAGTGCAAACTATTTCTACAATTTTATGTTACTGAGGGATTTTCTGCAGGCATTTTTCAAAGGGATTAAAATATTTGACAAGAGTTAAATTCTGTCTCAAAACACCGTACTGTAACTAGTGCTGTCCAGTAAAACTAGACAGAATCCTAATTTAAGTTACCAGAATCCAGACACCACTTTCCTCACGCTGAGAAATGAAGGGAAAAAACTATCACTGAACTAAAAGAGGAATGGAACACAATGCCTTGATTAAAAAGGGAGCTGTAGCTTTATTATTTTAAGCATTATTCTCATGGTTGGTGGACAGTGTGGTTCGTGAATCACTTAGGAAAATGACAGAGCTCAGAGTGAAGTGGACTGCTTCTCGGTCAGTGCGCAGTGCTGCTTCAGAGGGGGTTTCAGTCTCCTCCTGGCATCCACCTCATGCAGACCAGCCCACCAGTCTTCTGCTATTATCCCCCACCCCAACACACACACCACCACATCAGAACAATGCGGCCGTGCTCTGTTCTCCACCCTCAGAAGAGTGTGCAGTAGCCCGCTGCTGAACAGGACTGTGGGAGCAGAGAGTAGACACACCCTTCTCTCTTTCTCTCAGACAGGCAGACGCACTGACCCCATGGATTGATATAAATATCCCTCTTATTGCTGGCTGCTTCTGGGGTTGCTGCCTAAAGCGTCTCATTTTGGCTTTTGACCGAAATAACCAGTAAACCTCAGAGAATAAAAGACACAGAGAGCGAGTGAGAGAAGGAGAGGGTATGTAAGGTGTGCGTCTGAGACAATGAAGAATTTGGACGGAAGAGGGAATTCACTTTAGCTGAAAGGACACAAACTCTGAAGACAGACTATTTATCTATCTGTCTATCTGTCATTTAAATGTAGATATATAGACATGCTATTACGTGTGTGCGCGTATGCATGTGTGCATTATTTAATTAAGAAAGCAATAAAAACAGTACTTTTGTGAGATATTGCAATGTAAAAAAATGTCATTAATTCCCGCTATGACAATGTATATATAAACATATTTATAACATTCATTTTGTTCATTACAAATAGTTGTTATAAATGTATATATACACTAGCCAACATTTGAACCTTTTATCAAAGTTGTCCTAAAAAATTAAATCAAAATGTGTTGTAGGATATTTGATTTGATCCACTTCAAATGTTGACTATATATATATATATATATATATATATATATATATGTGTGTGTGTGTGTGTGTGTGTGTGTGTGTGTTGGGGGGGGGGTATGTTTTTGTGACATATCAGGACACAACTCTGTATAGTGACATGGGTATGACACAGGTATTACAAGGAGAGGGTGACTTATGAGGACATAACCCATGTCCCCATTTTTCAAAACGCTTATAAATCATACAGAATTATTTTTTTGAGAAAGTACAAATGCACAATGTTTCCTGTGAGGGTTAGGTTTAGGGGTAGGGTTGGTGAAGGGGAATAGAATATACAGTTTGTACAGTATAAAAACCATTACACCTATGGGATGTCCCCACTTTTCACAAAAACAAATGTGTGTGTGTGTGTGTGTGTGTGTGTGTTTTATTGCACCTGTATACTGTATACATAGGGTAATCAGGCAAGTGGAACATACATCAAGTGTTTTTAACGTATGACGTTTCTGTAAGATGAGTTACCTCTCCCATTGATTCTAGGATACATCCCACCCACTCCAATAACAAAGTCACATTAAAATTTTCCATTGTTTATG
Source organism: Carassius auratus (assembly GCF_003368295.1). NCBI lineage: Eukaryota > Metazoa > Chordata > Actinopteri > Cypriniformes > Cyprinidae > Carassius > Carassius auratus. Next base: position 16,843,005 of record NC_039249.1, read on the forward strand.
TGAAAATCATTCAGATCTGCCTGAGTTGGGCTGTGTGTGTGTGTGTGTGTGTGTGTGTATTTATCAAACTGCACTGTTCTCACAGGTGTCATAGGAAAATGTCAGGATCACACATCCACACATGCATGAAAAGGTCACCCCCTCACTGCACATTCTGTGACCTCTGAGTCTGATCTGGCTCTGTCCTGCTGATGATTACATTTAAATGATCATACTGAACACACACACACATACACCTAACTAAACTCAGAAACATATCACATATTGATATACCGAAGACACAAAACTATTTTCTGTTAAATGTATTTTTCTCTCACTTTGTTGAAAGCAAAACACGCTAAAATGGGTTTCTGCATGAGTTCAGAAATCTTGCTGTATTATTCCAATGTTTTGATGAACTATTCATACACAAACATGCATTCGCCTGTCTTCTGTCACTCTTCTTCTGGCTCTGTCTCTGTCTCACTCTACTCTGGATGAATCAAACCCGATAAGTGTTCGCACACAGTCACAGTAGGCACTGTAGGTGGCAAACAGCTCAGTGTTACTCTGTTGCACACTAAATATGTCTACACTAATTCTACCCTTAATTTAGTGCTTACATTTTTCTATGTTAGTGTACACAACAGCCGTACAACCCAATGAGTTTCAGTTACAGGTTCATGCATTTGCAAGAATTTCATTTAATATGGCATTGTATATTACGATCAATAAAAATACCATAACATTTCATCTCAGTTTCTTGACTGAATTTCATTGAATTTCCCTCTGCTTCATTATCACATAGACAAACTAACATTTCAACCCAGGTAACTAGCACTGGGCAAAGAAGACACAACAAATGTTTACTTTTGAAGATGTTTCAATTTATAAAGCTGCACTTTGTGAAGAGACGTCAGCAGGATATTGCAGGTCTGAACTGAATCAGGAGGCAAACAGAAGAGATGGGAGAAAATGATGTTTGCCGTTTTCTACGGCATCTCTGTATGAATGTGATTATGTGCAAATATCTCCAGGCTCCTAACAGGAATGCAGGAAATCTCAGGTCACTGTGCATTACCCTGTGGGAATACATGTTTAGATGCACTGAAATTAAACTGTGTCTAGGTCACAGCATAATGTTGTTTAAACGTTACAATATTCCAAGTATCTGGCTTAGGGCATGTACAATGCTGTCATCTCCATTACTCTTTCCTTTTTTTCCTCTCGCTTATTTTGTCACAGCACCCCCTGCATGTGCATACAAATACACAAATACATCCCTTTATGAAACTACATTTGTAGCAATGTCATATTATTCTGAATTTGTCTGTGATAAGAGTGCTTGCCTGAAACAAGATCCTTCCAGAACAATGTTTTACCCCCCAAAAAAACAACCTCCCCGGTGATGACTAACACACTGACTCACTGTTGTGCACACATTGCAACCCAGCTAAAAGATGCATTAATCAGAGGCAGCAGAACAGACTATGTTTTTTCCCCTTCGCAGATTGATAGTCTATTTTTAAACATGATTCAATGTTTAGCCCTATCACTTGAAGATAACCGTACAATCCATTTATTGCATCAGAAGAGTGGTTCTCAACTGGTTTTAACCAAGATTTTAGATGAGGTCACTCAGTACCAGCATTGTTTATCATACAGAAGTTTGCAAAATGTCCTTAAAACCAAACATTGAAATGCATTGAAATGATTGAAAATGAGTAATGTATAATCTTTTACATAAGGAAAATCTTAGAATTTAGAATCTAGTCTTAGAATGTTTTGTATGATTCAATTGTTTAGCACAATTTATCACATATTACCCCCACAAAGATTTATAATGTATTATGTCTTATTATTTCCTATGGTCTTATTATTTGAAGTAATGGTTTATATTATTGTAATGTATCATTTTTATTTGTACATTATTAATATTCATCAAATCAACATTTGTGTGTTCAAAATACAGTAAAACAGTATGTCTTGAAGTTTTATTAAAATGGTAAAATAGTTTTGTATTAAAATGTTTTTTGTGTAATTTATTCCTGTGATGGTAAAGCTGAATTATCAAAGGCTATTATTCCATTCTTCAGTGGCACACAATTCTGTTGTCAATATTTTTTCAAGCATGACTATTTGTTCATGCATTATACATTATACACACACACGCACACACACACACACACACACACACACACACACACACACACACACACACACACACACACACATATATATATATATATATATATATATATATATATATATATATATATATATATATATATATATATATATATATTTATATATATAATGCATATCATTAAAATAAATAATGTTATGAGAATGAGACTCTGAATGTAACAATTTCAGTAGTGAGAATTAATGGGAAATTAAGTGTGGAAACAAGGGGAAATTAAAGTCAATGCAAAAAAAAAAAAAAAAAAGGAACAAAAAGTAGACATTTTTTTTAGTAAAATGTGATCTGAAAAAACTCTGTAGTGTTGTATAGTGAGGGAGATTGTATCGAATATTTAGCCAGTGAAATAGCTGTTACAGTTGGTGATAGGCTACAAATGGTACAATCATGATACCAATCAAACAAAAGTCCTTTAATAAGGCAAATCCACAAGTACAGGCACTTTAACAAACATAACATAAACGAGAACGGACCCTGGCTAAGGGAGAACTGAGGGTTTAAGTAGAGGAGCAAACAAAGGAACTGATGAGTTAATTAATCAAACACAAATGAACATAATGACATATAGGAGACTAGGTCACAGGGGAACAGGCTAAATGATAACACAATGAAAACAATGATAAAAACTAAACCCTAAAAGTAGCAATTTTTTTTAATTATTTTGTTATCCTTTCTGTAATTGTATGATTGGTTATTTGTATTCAGCATTGTTATTCCCTGTCATACATTTTTGAGTCGCAACCCACCAGCTCAATCAATTCTGTATTTGTGAAGTTAGTGCAGCTAACTGATCCCTCTTTACACTCTGTTACACTTGTTGATAAAGCTATTTTGTGAGTCTGAATATTCTGATTCAGATCCTTTAACAGATCATTTCTGTTGTTCTTTATTTCATCCTAGCTTTCCTTCTCTCTCTCTTTCTCTCTGTACATTTTTCTTCTCATTTCATGCTCGAATGTTCATTCATCAGTCCTGCTCTAGCTGTTGTCATAGTACCACTGGCTCTTCTTACACTGGTCTGCTTCATAAACTACCAGCAGCTATGGTCACGACATCATGACTCAGGTACGGTCAGTGTGTCACCTGCGTCCAAACGTCATGGAAACACTGAGGATCACTGCAGCGTACATTAAACATATGTTCAACATGAACAAAATTATTGTCTTTTGTTTTCATTTCCTATTGTCATTTTGTTTTCACTCGGCTGCTCTTGTTTCGATGCAGTTGACTGCTCTGCAGTTTCTCTGACCCTCTCGGTACAAACCGATCCCGTGTTCTTTAATGGGAGTGTGGTCGTCATGGATACAGTAGCTAGTTAGAATGTCATGGATTTTGAACGAGGCTGGGAATCTCAAAACGCCGCCTCAGAGGCGAGATCATACCAGTGCAGCTATTAACACAGCGCACCTGTTAGGTCTCATTAACTTTGACTGAGTCCTGTGCAATGCAGCGCTGCTTTTGCCAAAGGATTCAGTACCTATCCTCAAAAGACTTTCACTAAATCTAAGCCAGAAAATGTAAAATAAAAATCATGTTGCCTTCATTTGAAATGTGGGGGTGAGATGTTAGAACATCAACACAAAACTACTGAGGCACTTTGTTTTTCCCAAACAAAAATTCAGTGTTAACTTCAATGGATTACATCTGAAAGTCTGTGAAACTGAAATATTTATAGATTGTATTGATCTAAGCCACACCTGCCCTGTGTTGTAGGACATTTCTTTCTTTCGGTCTGAATGAGCCACTCACACCCGACTCACTGAAATATTGAACTACATTGATGGCTATCAGCTCTGCTTGTTTCAGCAAGAAAGGCTAGGTTTCACAGGCCTGCTTTGTCAGAGGCCCTGAAGCTGTGATAGGCAGCACAGAAGGATTGTTCTCGGAGGCTGCTCGCTGATTGTGTGTCCTGACCTTCCTGTCTTCAGTACCCAGGCTCAGTTCTCCAGTTTCATTTGGTATATGGAAACTCCTTCACCTGTGGCTATGATGTTACCTCACATAAAGTAAAGAATGGAGAGACTGAACATTTCTGAACATTCAGATTGCATAAGTGTTTTTGTTTTGAGTGTGTGAAAGATTTGCACTTCTATTATTTTAATGTGCATACTTGACATATAGCATGTGAGAGATCATGATGAAGTGAACTTTGAGAAGTAAGCATACCCACCCGAGCAGGCCAATCAGGGGCTTTCAAACTTCCTGAAGTTTAAGGCAGCTACAGTGACAGAAATTGCTTTTTCTTTTAAGGGATGATATATGCCCACTTGAATTGAATTTTAGGGACATTTCCACTGGTATCTAGCCATATTGAATGTATTAGTTAAATATATTTTGTTGAAAACGCTGGTTTATCTGGAAACAAAGCATGTGATTTAAAAAAGAAAAATTTCATGGTCTTAATAAAGTGACAACAGGCAATATTAGCAATATTTTGTTTAAAATAAAAGTCCCCTACTATTATAAAATGGTTAGTTGCATAAAATATTTTATAAAGTTTGCAGTCATGCTTATATTTGGAAAAATATCTTATCTTGAATTTTTGGGGCATTATATTCATTTTGGTGGGATTTCTGCTCCAAGCCTCTGTTATTTACAACCCAGATATTTTTTGTCTAAAGACTAATTTGTAAAAGCCAGATAAATATTTTTATGTTAAATTAAATTAAAAGGGGTCATATGATGTTGCTAAAAAGAATATTATTTTGTGTATTTGGTGTAATGAAACCCATTATTTCCCACATACTATTGTTTCTCCTCTATGCCACGACTTTCTGAAATGGGTGGTTTTTTACAAAGATCATCAATCTGAGAAGTGAGGAGTGCTCTGATTGGCCAACTATTCAGTGCATTGTGATTGGCCGATTTCCGTTTGAAGGAAATGCCCCTCAACATTGTCCCGGCATGATGAGACACAACCAATAAAAACCATTACAAAATGACGCATTTGTTGCATCACGCAGCATAAACATAAAACCGTGTCTCCATTTGTGATCGGAGAAATGACAACCAACAAGCACTACTCTACACTGCTCAAAACGTTTGAATCATCATTTGAGTCCTGTGGGGGATAACCTCTCACCTGACAGGAGATCTTGATTATTTTAGTGTTTTTCTACATAACTGAGTGACTCTGCTGTGTTTAGGGTGACACAGGTGCAAAGAGTTCTGGCCCTCAACCATAACACACTCACACACACAGAGACACAGAGAGTAATGCTATAATCACATCCCACTCAGAATGTGCGCTGTAGTCTGTAATTATGCAGCGAAGGCTCAATGGTGCTTTTTGAAGCACCAATCTCTGCTTCCTTCACTTTGCGGTGTGCGTTGCAGTGTCACCCGTGCCCTCTGGACAGCAGTGCATGTGAGCGTAAATGGCTGTGCGTGATTAGTGAAGAATATGAAGAACGGAGGAAGTGGAGATAATGAATGAATAAGATGAAGCTGTGGGAACCGAGAGCAGAGATGTCACACACTGATGCCACTGTCAGTTGTATTGTACTCTCATCAACACACCCCTCAAAGACCTGCAAAGAGCGCACAACCATAACCTTACACCTTGCCTACATTAGCATTAGTGGTCTGGAGCAGTAAGCATATTAGTCAGACATCTAATTGGTTAATTAAGAGAAAAGAAAGCCTGAGTGGATTATGCATTGACTGTTCTCCTTTTTTTCCTGTTCCCACATTCACCAGTGTTCAAACACCACATTTACTTGATAACCTAAACCAGTACAGTGATACTTTAATCTGTTTTTAGTGTGTTTGTTATAAGCAAGAAGAGTGTTCATAAATCTGTTGTGGACTATTCTAACCTAAATCATAGATTTTGCTTTCTGAGAAGAGAAAATTAAGCTTTTTCAACAACTTGTTGGAATTTCGATTCCTTATTCTTTTTCTTATTCACCGGTATTTCCGTCACACAATTGTAATGCCATTATCACCCTGATGAAAACAGGATAGCGAAACTCCATCGAACCTTCGATAAAGGTGAAGTGTGTGTATTTTTGGCAACATTTTTTTTTTTACATCAAACAGAATGACAAAAATCTTATAGTTTTTGAACAATATTTGGGTATTTGGGTGACCCAGTTGAAAACTGACATGGAAGAGAAGAATTGATGGCTATGTTATTTTTGTTTTCTTTGCAGAAAGCATTCTCGCTTCTTACAATTACGGTTGAACCCCTGATGTCACATGGACTATTTTTAAGGGTTTGGAACGACAGGAGGTTGAGTAATTAACATTTTTGAGTGAACTATACCTTTAAGCTTTCGGTAAGGAACATTTTTTTGTTTGTTTTATTACCTAAAAAATGACACGCTTAGAAGCTAGTGAAAATTGAAAACAAGTAAAAATTTGAGAGTTGAAAAGTGACATAATCTATTAAAAACTTTAGTTAAACACAAAGGGATTTCACTATTGTCATTGTCTTAAACCTTATTTAACCAAAAGGTTTATTTTTACTTTCTGATACCGTGATTTTCCTAGAATTGTAATTCGAGCTGGTTTGAATGACACTTTTGAGATCGTAATAGTATATTTAACCGTATTGTTTAACTGTATTGAAAAGGTGTTGATCGGAGAGGAGTGTGTGGGGATGTGGATGGGGGGTTGGAATTTGCAGACCATGTGGAGACACAAGGCAGTAAATAAAGTGAAACCTCATGGTTGCTTTACTTTATGGTGTTTTTCCAGCATGTCACCTTCCACATACTGTTTATGGGATGTATGTGTGTGTGTTTATTGCACAGGGGGAGGACGGAAGCTTCACATGACCATAAAAACCATGCGGACAGGAGAGCTGACCAGGTGTGAGGGTTACCACGACAACCTCAAAGAGAGAGAGATCTCTCCAGTGTTTACAGGCTGTTTGACGTCAGAGAGATTCTTAATCTGTGGAAATAAGGACGATGCAGTTTAGCTCAAAATATCACAGCTTCACCTGCATCACAAGCACATTTTAGAGGACTTCAGTATGGTAGGTTATTGGTCATTGATCACCCACTATGGGACTCTTTCACATTCTATGTGAGTCATTTATAAAGAATCCATTTCTCTTGAAGATTAATGAAGAAAACAAGTAAAACTGTATTGATGTGTGTCCCGTATCAGTCAGGATATTAGTCAGACATGGACCAAGATTCTTGCTGATCATCAGCATCAGTAACATTAATATCTGTCGGTCTCATCACGTCATTTGATGACTTTTAAGTGTTTACTTTCGAAATTAAATGACCTTTTAAAAGATTCATCAATTAGCTCACTCTGTCACACATCCTGATTTATAAAGTATAAATATATATATATATATATATATTTGTGTGTGTGTGTGTGTGTTTGTTTTGATAATACAACCCATAATATGTGACCCTTGACCACAAACCAGTCTTAAGTAGCACGGTTATATTTGTAGCAATGGACAACAAGACACTGTATGGGTCAAAATTATCAATTTTTATTTTATGTGACAAATCATCAGGATATTAAGTAAATATCATGTTCCATGAAGATATTTTGTCAATTTCCTACTGTAAATATATAAAAACTTCTTTTTTGATTAGTAATATACATTGCTAAGGACTTCATTTGGATAACTTTAAATGCAATTTTCTCAATATTTAGATTTTTTACACCCTCAGATTCCAGATTTTCAAATAGTTGTATCTCAGCTAAATATTGCCCTATCATAACAAACCATACATTAGTGGACAGCTTATTTATTCAGCTTTCATATGATGTATAAATCTTAATTTCAAGAAATTGACCCTTATGACCGGTTTTGTGGTCCAGGGCCATATATAATGGTTAAGCCCTTGGACTGCAGTGAAAATGACACAAGAACAATCCCAGGTAAGGGAAACCTTTAAACTATAGAGACTTGCTGAGACCACCCTATCACCATTATATCCTTGAGCTAACATCAACTTTGTCCATAAACATCAACCATAACAGCCTTGAGTAATTCATAACAGTTAGGCTATAGATATTTCCACTTTCACTGGGCTGAAAAACAACTGGACTCTGCTAGGAGAAAATGATAACACAAAATCATTTTGTAATCATACGTAATGTGTGAATTGAAAAATGACACCTTTCACTGCAAATAGAAATTCCATTATTAAAGAGCAGGTTTCTATAAAACTAGGGCACCTTGAATGACAGAGAAATATAAAGAAAAAGCAGGAAAAAGGAGCTGTAACAGTACCTGAGGTAAAGTTACTGGTGTGAAAACTCTGCCAATAAGAAAAGAATTTTTGAGTATTAGGTTGCATCCTTATAAACTCTTGTGTGAACCCTGCACACTTGATCTGAAAGATTTTTTATCACTTAAAATTTTCTTAACACTCCACAGACAAGAGCAAATAATCTAAAAGAGGAGAGCAAGGAGCCAAATTAGTGAAATGATTCAGTGGAATCAATCTATATGTAATCAGACACTGAATCTCCTTCCACTCATGTGATTCACTGCAATTACATAACTGGAAAGTTATCCAATCAGACAGAGATCATTTGTCTTTGAAAATGATGAAAAATAGGTTGCGTGAAAAATGCACGCTTTAAAGGTTAAATCGATGCCTGCTCCACTGCCTTTTAATGGTTCAAGTTTCATAAACAACCCCTCTGTACTTTATAATCCAGAAGACATCACATCCTCTATGTGGGGGCTTACAGCACTCCTCCAAAACACCATTATCACATGTTTATATTTGTCTGTTATTACACGATTAGGTTTTAATGTCAACACCTAAATGTCATCTCAGTGGTTATGTTTGACATAAAGATGAGATCATTTAGGCCAGTTCACATCTGAGACTGTTATTGCAACTGTGTGTAAAGAATTTAACAAATACATCATTATTCAGTGTATTTAGCCTACATGTTTTCTCTTGTTTTGTACATTCAAGTTCACTTTTTTGCCCTTTGTAAACAACTTGGAGTGTATTTGAGATTCATTATAATCTCCTCCACTGAAGCATCTTACATGAATTCAACATGACTAAATTAGTTTCTATTCCATCAGGAAGGATTTCTAGGTATTTTGTGGTCATGAAAACATTGTACTATTACTTTTAAAAATGGAATTCAGGTTTGCCTAATAGGCAGCCAAGGCTGTTACTGTAATGGATTCAGTCTTTCTTGTGCGTCAATGGAAATCAATGCGCTGTCGCTTTAAATGAAGTGAAAGGTGGGCGTTCCCATCGGCAGTAAAGAGCGAGAGTAGGGCGGAGACAACATTAAATATGTATCAGTCTAGTTACCCCTTAGAGACTCAACGCAGATGAATGAGGCAGATTTGGAAGAAACACGCACGGCCACCTCGCTTTAATCACGTCCAGTTTCTCCGACACTTCCAGAGAAGTGTAAATGGGCAGACTAGAGACGCCCAGTGAGTGCATGAAGGCGACTTGACAGTGCAGACGAGCGCACGTCGCTTAAGCCACACATAATAATAGCCTACTGGTTGCGATTTTTGAATTGGATTTCAACAGTTTTACAACCTATCTCACCTTTGAGATATTGTTATTATTTTCCAAGCCTTTTTTTTAAATTCACAGCCGATATGGACACCATATTGGACAACTTCGCTTCGGACAAACTTTTTCCCAATTCCAACCTGTTGGACCTAGAAGATCTGAATGAGAGTGATTTCTTATCCAATGTGGTACGTCAAACCTCCGCATCTTCTATCATTATGAACAGTAGCAGAGAGAGAAAATGAGCAATATTAAGTTGCGAATGTCTTAAAGATTTTGTAATACTTTTTCCTGTTCTCTTATTATGTTCTTTAAATAATATTTTCTTGTGAAGTTTGGAATATTTATGGTCGTTTTGTTATTAATAGCCTAGATAAGCTTAATGTATTCTTATGCTTTTATTACATATGTATATGCGCATATATATATATATATATATATATATATATATATATATATATATATATATATATATATATATATTAGGCTACAAACACACACACACACAATATGTATGTATGTATGTATGTATGTATGTGTGTGTGTATAGGTGTTTGTTCAGTTTATCTGTGTGTTTATTTGTCACATGTCTGGGATGTTGTGCTGCAAATTAAACATGAACAAGGGCAGGAGTTCTCAAGCTGTGAAGTTTGCCCAGCTGCACACAGATGGGGCAATTTCCAACTTGAACCGGACCTTTGGGAAATGGGGGGAGGTCTTCGTTAATGTTATTTATTCAAACCACGCCCACACGCCGTAATCATCCTGTTTAACTAAACCACGCCCACGGATCGCTTCATCCTGTTTCTCGTGTCCGGCCACAGCCGGCGAAGTAAGATGCTCAAGTTATTGGACTTCGTGGTACATTTGCTTTCTGTTTGGAGGGCAGAAACACAGTCGACGAGTTTGCCTGGCACAGAAAGTAGGAGAGTAAGAAAACGAATTAGGTGGGGAACCAATTCCGTATAGGCTACTGTGGGATAAAAGGTGTACGAGTGTACTTGGTGCAAACAAATTGCACAACAAAACTGTGACATGCAAAAATAAATAAAGTACCCCATCATGTTGTTCTGAACCAAAATGTAATTTTACATGGAAAACTGAAGGTGAATTGCTTTGAGAATATCCCAGCTTAATATTTTGAAAGTAGATTACCTTTTTAATGGAGTGGTTGAGCTCTAAAATTAAAATGTGTCTGGAAAAAACTACACTATTATTAAAAGTGGTCTCAAAAACTAATAGAATTTATTCAGTGCGTGGAAAACATCGACCATAGTGCATTATTCCTATAGTGTTTCTTGGAAGAAAGTAAGTCCAGGTTTGGAACGATGTGAGTGGCTAAATGAAGAATTTATTTTCATTTTTGCATAACATATTCCTTTAATTAGGTCAGCAGGAAAGTAATGTTTTGGTTGTTAATGCATTTCACTTGATGCTAGCATAGTGTTCCATGTGCATATGATCCATTAGGAGCCCAGGACACTTTTCACTGTGATTCAGACACTCCTGGGCTAATGTTTCTACTGACACACATTCATGATGAGGTTCTTTTAATCCCATCGCAGAGAGACAGAAAGAGACAAATGTCACTATTATGCAGCTCAGACGAGATGGAACCGTTTTGACCTTTATTTTATCAGGGAAGCAGCAGCAGCAACAGACAGGAGACGTATTCTGTAGCCTCTTATGAGCTACCTAAGCCCAAATACTATTTTCTACAGTACAAAGTCGTTGATAGACTATAAATGATAAACTTTATATCTATCTATCTATCTATCTATCTATCTATCTATCTATCTATCTATCTATCTATCTATCTATCTATCTATCTATCTATATATATATATATATATATATATATATATATATATATCTATCTCATACCTCCTTAATGAAGATGCAGTTATCAGATAGATAAACAAAAGAAGATAAATATAGAAAAAACTGTTGTCCTGCATTTTGACATCCTATGTTTCATCTAAAACAATTTTTAAGGGAAAATTCACCCCCAAAATTTTCTCATAATTTACTCTCCCTCATGTCATTCCAAACCTGTATGGCTGACATTCTTCTGCACCAAACAAAAGATTATTTTTTTTTTTCAATTTTTGTGAAATATCCCTTTAAATAGTACCTTCTTATTTGTTTATGTATTTATGATTGTGTATGCATTTTGTGTCCTCATATTAATTGTAATAAAAATACATTTGTCACACCGCGGCACCTTTTCAAATTAACTTCTGTATTTGATTAATATAAAAATTTTTTTTTTTAAAAACGTTTAATAAATGGTGGCCAGGACCCAAAATATTCCCCTTTCCTTATACATGCATGTAAATTGAACTTACAATCTTGATGCTGAAATAAATAAAAAAACGTAATAGAAATGTTAATAGATATTAGATAAACTATCTAGTCACATTTAGTCACTGTCTGGCTGTATATCTCTAATGAAATCCTTTCTTGTCTTATAAGGATTAGAGTGTTAGGGTTTCTTATGAAGATTTTGCCTCTCTGTCTATTTTCTTTCTGTTGGTTGCTGAGGGTATTTAACGGGCAGTATTCAATCCAGATGTCCCTCATTGAGTAACAGCTGTGCTCCAGTTTGCTCTGTAAGGACCTGACTAAGGAGAGAGTGATGATGGAGAAAAGAGAGAAAGGCTTGTGAGTGAAGGAGGCTCATTCACGGCTCCTGATAGCTGTCTGTGTATGTGTGCATGAGCGTATGCATGCCACTGTGCTCCTGTGTGTGTGTGAATGAACGTCTGTAAAAGAACACTCCAGACACTCCATGGTCCCCCACTCTACCCCTAGGCATATGTGTGTGTGTGTGTGTGTGTGTGTGTTTGTATGTGTGTATGAGAGACACTGGCCCTTGAAGGCTCAGTGAATGACTGCCTTGTGCTCTCAGAGAGGAAATTTCTCCTGACTTACACACACTGGTTTCTGACCTCCCTGTGTGTTTTTGTTCATTCATTCTGCCATTATATTTATAAATGCCAATGGATCAACCCAGCACTGTTGCGTTGAGATATATTTACAAACTGGAATTCCTCCACAGTGGAATTTGTATTTGTGTGTGGGGGGGGGGGGGGGGGGACCAAATATCCCCATAAGGATAGTAACACCTGAAATCATGTACAAAAGGAAATCAGATTGCATTCACAGTTACCTAAAATTTAGATTTGTCATTACTTACCTAGCTTTATGTCCCTTCAAATCAGAATGACTTTCTAACAGTGCAGTGAATAGAGTCTGAAGTCTGGAGTATCATAAAAGTGGTTCATATAGGCACTATATTAAAAGTTTTCTTGCGCAATAAACACAGACAGACTATTCTTTGTTCCCTCCAGTGATGATTAATTTGGTGACAATTCATTCAGACCACTAATGCGAACTGGATTAACCAATTAATTGAAAAGGTCTGACTCAAAAGAATTGTCAAAGTTTTCAGTGACTTAAAGGTTTATTGTCTAAAGGTTATGTGTCACAAAGTTATTGTATGGCTTTTGAAGATTTGGTATGTAGTTTGCTTTGTAATGGGGCCACATTTAAGCTACTTTTGTTGTGCTTCTGCATCCTTTTTGACACTTGGAAGCTTAATTTTCCTTTTGTGTTTCACAAAATAAAGGAACTCATTTGGGTTTAGAATGACACAAAGATTAGAGGAGTAAATTATGACAGAATTAAAATCCTGCCTCTAAATAATGTTTCAATGAAAACGTTAAAATGCAAACAGATTCGTGGGGCCTTTAGAATAGGGGAGAGAAAATATTACTATCTCAGAATAAGAACTATACCAGGCAATGGAAAGTTCCCCTACAGTGAGAGAAGAACGTATGTGTGTGCGCACGTCTGGCCGTTTAAATCACAGCTTTAGAGTAATTGCACGGCTTGCGCTAAAGGGTGGAAATCAGCACGTCTCATTCCACTGTGTGTTAAAGCTAAGATCACAGAGAGGATAAGTGAACCACAACAACGCAGGAAAACCTCAGGCTTATTTAAATGACTTTATATTACATATCTGCTCTATTTCTTTGGTGCGTCCATCATACAAAGGGAGCTGTTGTTGTGATTCTGTCTCTTTCTTTGGATTTATATTGTTATTATACTGCTGTTTTTTGCCCAATCTCGTAAACTGAGAATGGCTTTGGTGATGGAGAGAATGATTCACCGTGTTAATCTCATAAACAGGATACTGTGATCTTTCTATTTCGCACTAAAATAGAGAAGACATTTATTAATATGGAAATAAGATTCTAACAAAAAACGATTAACGTGCATCTACTGATTATATGAATGGCATTTGATCTCAGCTCGCATCAAGCAATATCTGTGATAATCTACAGAAATATGAAATCAATTAAATGCCTCTCTTTCGTTTTCTGCATCATACCAGCATTCTGACTGTTTGTGCTGCTTATTCACTGACGCAGAGGATGTCACACTACAATATTGTCAGTGAATCTATGCGAAGAATTCAGAGACGAAAATGAGTAAAATACAAGTCATCTACCAGTCTGACATCTTTTACCTGTTCAGTCACTTCCCACATGTGAGGAAAAAACAGAAACCTGTAAAGCGAGGGAAGTTTAATGCTTTTCTTCCATCTCCAGTATTCTGAAGAGAAGATGATGAGTCAGATTCAAGACTATTCTTTAGAAGCACATAGCGTGCATGTCTGAACACTAAAAGACTGGAGATGATATCTACAGGTTTGGCAGGTCCCACCCGTCCCAAAATTCGTTTTTGCTTTGCTGGTGCATCTTCGAACACTCTGAGCCTGAAGGGTTCAGGGGTATAGACACCATATGTAATATCTAAAGCAAAGCACAATGCATTTCATGTGTATCCTAGAAATCAGGGAGTTCTAGTTGACAGCCGTGTTCTTTTTTATTGTGACTGAAATAATAAATGATGGTCTTTGATTAGTAGAGACAGACATCTTCTAGCAGGAGTCTGGGGTGAATGTTGAGGGTTTGGAGCAGGGGGAGGTGAGGAGCATCTGGAGGGGAGGAGTGGAGGAAAGGCAGCACATTCCTCCAGAATTTTCTCTCAGATGTAGCTGTCCACACTTTTTTTTTTAAAAGGAGAGAAATAGAGAAAAAGAAAGAGGAGGAAAGTAAGAGATGTTGCGTAATCTTCAGAATGACTAGGCCAACGATAAAGATAGTAGTGATATGGCTCTAACTGTTACTCTCATGGCAATTCTCAACATCTGTGAGCTACAATTAAGATGACTGTAAAGAATGAAGAAATGATTCAACTCTCTGGGTGTGATACAGAAATAGAAGTTTAACTCTGTGATCATGGAGTCGGATTGATCATAGCAGCCACACGATTTAACCCAGTCTTCCACCGAAATAAAGGCTAAAGCTTTTAATCAGTCACTTTTTCCCAGTCTGTGTGAATCTAGAAGAAAAATCTAAATTGAAACATCTTGTAATTTTCACATGTGCTTAGTTCTCACACACGTTCTTGACCTGTTCTGCACAGGACAATGTACGCCGATCACTCCCATCACGTAGCTTTGTCGTGTATTGCTCAGTAAAGGTTAAGTATGTCTGTTGTTGTCATCCCTTTGCCTTGGGTTTTAAATCTGCTCATTTGGACATAAATAGAGAGTTCACTGAGGTGTGTGCTTACGTGAGCGTACATTCACACACGCACAAAATAACCAAATCAGCAGTTAGTGTGTAGAGACTTAAGGGTGTGTTAGCTTTGGTCCTGTCAAACCAGATCCTTTCATTTTTTTTTTTTTCAAATTGCTAGATGCTTTGAATAGTTTTGAAGCATTTGTAAAATACATTATAGCCATGCAATTGTTCGGCGATAATAGTGGGCGCTGACTCTTTTCACCCCGACGCCCACCCTGTTATTGTGTAAGACATCTAGGCTAAATATATTTCATGTTTTTGTTTTATTTAAATATGAACAAATAAAACAAACCCTAATCAGTATATCAGTCACCACTGATTATTATTTGATCCCTTGTCCAAAAATTAATTATGCAGTATTAGGTTTACTTCTTAGCTAATAATGTAAAGGTTCTCATAAATATTTCATTGTAAGTCATGGAATAAAATGTATTAATTAAGTAAAATTAAATACAATAGGTGATCCAGCTCTTTCCTTGCATTCAGTAAGGGGACCTTGGCCTAAAAAGGGCTGAAAATCCACAATTTAGACTTATCTTAGAGATATAACTCTGTGCCTGTGGCTTGAGAACAGTCAGGTGTCATTTTAAAGTCAGTTGTCATTTAACTTGACATTATGAACTGGTTTGAAGTGCTCAGATACCCCAGCTGAATTTTTTTTTCTGCATTCCTCTCCTCAGCTGATGTTTTAGCAGGAGTTCCCTGACATGCCAGAACTCCTCCTGCTCTCCAGGCACTCTCTCTATCTTTCACTCTCTCGGTCTTTCTCCCGAGGGGCTGCTGTGAACAGAACTGTGGATGTTGTAGAGATCTCCGCCAACTGCTCTGTTCAGTGACCCTCGGAAGTGTACTAGATTTAACCTCCAAAGAGAGTCCTATCCCAGTTGAATTATAGAAACAAACTGCAAACTGATGGCATGATGGAAGGAATATTGCTCTATATCCAGTTTAGTGTGTCTCTGGTCGTTTTGGTCAAATCCTGTCAGAGTGTTATTTGTGACTCAGATGTTGGTCTGAATAACTGGCAGCTTCTTGATCTAACAAGAAAGTCTGAGCTGGAGCACATTATGTTACCAAGGTACAGTACAGAGCCTTTGGGGCAAGACAGGCAAGAGTTTCCAGGACGTTTTAAACTGTATCTGCACTCTTGGATTTTGTTTTGTCTACTAACCTTTGCGCTAGAGCATGTTTAACTTCTTCTTCACACGTGGAAGGCATATTCTTAGCCCCATTCTAAGGCAGTGAGCCCTGCAGAGACATATGTGTACCCACTCTTAGCTCTGTCTCACCCCTCGGGCTCTGAATAAACATGTCAGGTGGGTGTCAGTGTTTGCAGGGACATGTCGTCAGCTTACCTTGAGGACCCCAACTCAGATATCCAGCATTGTTTTCCCAGACTCCCTCTCTACTGAGGATCAAAGACCCAGATGATTAATGTTAATTACATAATGACTTTTAATTCCAGGGAACCGTTTTGAATATGCAGTATAACAGAGATGCTAATGAGAGATAATGTATTGTATTATAACTGCAATGGATAATATATTTAATTCCCATCAAAACTATAATGAAGCAGGTTTCTACCTCAGAGTAAAAAGTGTAGTTGTGTAATTGTGATTCTATTTTTCTTTATATGTCAAAACTGCAGCTTCATTTCTCATAACTGCATCTTTATATTTCACAATTATGATTTTCTCATAATTGTGACATATTTCTTGTCTCAGTGTGACTCACATTATTGTGACTTTAGATTTCACAATGTGATTGTCACATATTTTACTCATTCTTGTAGAATTTATAAATCATTATTGTGACTATAATTCACGATATCCCGCGCAGATTAGATTTTCGTGTCGTTGTTACTTTTCACAATTATGAATATTTCGAATTCTTCCGATTTTATTTCACAATCTGAATCTTTCTCACAAATTGCACTTAATTTCTCATAATTACCACTTTGTTTCTCAGAGTTGCAGTTATAGTTTTCATATTTATGAACTGCAATTTTTTTCCTGAGAATTGCAGCTTTATTTAGTTAAGTTGTGACTTTGGGTCTCTTTATTGTGACTTCATATCTCACATTGTGTCCCAGATATTTTACTATTTCTTGTGACTTTATCTAACAATTCTGACTTTTCTGATTTTGTTCATTTATTTTATACAGTGTGAATGACAAATTTGACTATTTCTTGTAGATGGGACGTAATATCTCACACTTATAAATTTCTGTCTCATCTTTTCCTCACTGTGGTCAGACAGGAAAAGACTAGACTAACACAGCTATTTGGGCTGTATACAGGATATTCTTCTGCCCAGGGCTGTGTTGCCACAGGCTCTTTTGAGAGGGCCAATTTAGCCTGGCAAAATTACAGAGTACAGGGAGTCCTCTGAAAGGGGGGATGGAGAACACATCTGCAGACCCCCTCCTCTTCCGAAATGCAACAGTAGCAGAAAATAGAGGGGGTTGTGGGGATTCCTCGCTCCTTAGGATATCCCTCTAGTTCATTTGTGTTCTCGGTTCCTTTGCCCTCTTCATCTAAAAGTTCCAGTATCTGTAACTCACTGTCTTTGAGTTGCTTTTTTTTACTCTGTCACGAAAATCTAGTTCAGATTTGTCTATATTTCTCCCATACTCAGTCTCTCTACCACCCACTGTTTCACCTCCAGAAGAGCTCGTCTGGTTTGTGGCCCTCAGTGGCTCCCGTCTGGAGGTGGGGCTGAAGCCCAACTGCCTTCTGTGGTCATGGTTCTCTTGCTCTGTGGCTGACAGCAGAACGTAAGAAAAATCTGGAACTGGAATTAAGAAACCAGAGGAAGGCGAGAGGGGGAAGGGACCTAAGAGTTGTATTTGGAAAGTTAGAGGAAGAAAAAATGACAAAGAAAGAAAGGAAAAAAGTGGGAGAAGGGAGTGAGGGTGCAGGAGGAGAGCAGGGACTAGAATAAGATGCAGACTTCAGATCTATCACCTCATTGTCCATCTTATCAGTACTGCTTCCAAAAAGGTCGCTGAGTTCTAAACACAAAAGCTGGCACCTTTGAAATCCTTTCAGTGAGAAACCTGTGTGACCTGATCTCCAGAGAGGTGGGTCTGTGTCTGGTGGCAAGCTTACAAAAGTCACAGACTGCAGCTGTTAACTTGACGCCATGCCTGTAATCTAAATCAGCCCTCACCTGTGAACACCTGCAGAGGCCTGGCTCCCTCACCTGGAAACGCTGCATCCCCGGCCCCCCCACATGCGCCTGGCTCATCATGCATGCTGAGCGGATCATAATGAGCGTTAGTTCATGACTATCCTCCCTGACCCATCTCTGATCTTTCACAGCTGCCACAGCTGGAATCTGAAACTGAGAATATGAACTGGCTTTAAAGTGCAGATGTGCTGGTTTAAAGACAATATGATTGCTAAAATGCATCCTCACCCTACATTCACATGTGAATATCCCTAATATTTAGGTAAAAAAATACAGATGCAGTGCAGATGAGTTAGAATAGTTCATGCATGCTTCTTGGAAGAGAAAGCTCTAAATATTTAGATATGTAAATAAATAAAACTGATCAGATCATGCTGAGGCTGAAGCTGATGTTCATGCCTCACATGAGGGAACCTTATTTTTAATAGCATCACACGTTGACTAGTGTAAACACTAAACATCTGCAAACTCCATTTCAAGTTCAAGAACTTCTTTCCTTCTCTCTCTTTTCTGCTACTCTAAGAATGAATCTTTTCGTAGTGACTCATTGTTCTCAGAATCAACTCAGCGAGAGGCACATATATTCCCAAACATTGTGGGTTTGGCTGTATTCCCAATTCCACTGCCGCTGAAGGATTTTTATCAGCATATTTATTTTTCCAAAGACTAATGCGTTATTTTCTTGTGCACCGAGCTGCTCCGTGCACACCCTGCACTCCAGCTCCAAAATGACAAGCTCCCCTCTCCTCATTTGCATACTGAGTTCTGATTGGCTGGAGTGCAGCTGGAGGTCTGGAATAAGGGAATGGAATGCGATGATTCGAACAGCCGTGCAGTTAACCAGCCTGCTTAGACCCGGACATGACCCAAACGTTACTTCAAGAAAATGGATCAGATGGAAAAATAGGGCATTGCTCAGCCTGCACACACATGCTTTGCACTGCTACAGCTGTGGTCCATTTTTTTTTGCATTTTAGAAAGAGTACCCAAATGACAAACCAGAAATATTTTAAATGACCGTATTGGCTAAGCTGAAAAAAAATATATAGGCTATATATATACTGTGTGTTTATATATATTACATGAACCTTGACTTTTCTCTTTGATATGTGAGAGCATACAAAAAGAAATGAGATTTCTTTTAGTATGTGCTTCTTGTTTCAATGCCTTTTGAAGCTGTAGTACTGTAAGAGGACTACTTCTAATTATAAAATGCAGAAATACAACTCTCTCTTCCTTGTTTTACTCAATACAACATAGATAAAATCATTCTGTGTGTTTTGTTATGCAAGACTAAGACACGGATGTCGCAGAAATGAGCTCAAAAGCCCCAGCTTCAGTAATCATTGTGAAATGTCAACATAAATGCATATGATACACGTGTGAAGGATCTGATTGGTCTGTTGTTGGATAGCCCTCTCTGATCCAATAAGGCTTGAAGACCTACCTGATTTTTTAACATTAAGTAGCAGATCTTGACCACCAGTGCCACTTTGAGCAGCAAATGTAACTCAAAGTACCATGTTCCTTCAGTCTGCATTTTGAATGTGAGAAAAATCATCTTATTAAAGGGATAGTTTAACAATCATTTACTCACCTTCTGTTAGTTTTTCCTCTGCTGAACACAAAATAATATATTCTGAAGAATGTTGGTAACCAAAAAGTTGACAGTAGTATTATTTTCCAACAGCTGAAAGAGATTCATGCAGACAGGTTTGGAACAACTTGAAGGTGAACAAATGATGACAGAATTTTCATTTTTGGGTGAACTATCCTGTTAATGTCATTATTCTGCTTCTTATAAAGGTTCGCCTATAATCCAGAGACATTACTTGTTTTCATTTCTCCTAAAATTAGACCCTAATGACAGAGACACACTCTTCCAGTACTTCCAAGATCTTCTGGAATTCTTCCTCAGAGGAGCCTTCCAGATGTGGAATTTCAGGACTCTTGCATCAGCACCCCAGCATTGCATCATTACCATTGGCCCCTGTAAGGTCAACCGAAAACCAGACAGACACCACATAAGAAACTCTTAACTGACACTTGTCAAAACAGGAAAGAACTCTACAGAGAGATAAAACCGATTAGAGAAGCATTCTGACTGTCTGCTCTGATAACAAATGTACACAGGACCACACAGACAGAGAAGTTGCACACGTGAATACAGGTTTCCATCAAAGCTCATTCGCAATAAGCATCATTTATATTTGCATTTTGCATTAGGCTAATGGCTTACTTGACAAAAATGTCAAAGCACTACTATGCAAATGAAAATACACATGCAGCCTGCAAGCATATGCAGCTCAGAGTTATGAAATAGCAACTTCAGTCTGGATTAATCAAGTCTGTTAGTATATCCGCCCCACACATCCAGGAGCAGGAACATTTAACAAACTTCAAAAGTTTTAGGGTGGAACTGTTTATTCTGCCATGCTCAACCGTGGTGATTAGCCTGGCACTGACGGCAAGAGAGCTGCGTCATTTCACAAACTCGATCGTCAGGGTGTTCCCAGGATGTCATTCATCAAACAATACGGATAACTGCCATTGCAGGGTTTGTTTCCTGCTCCTCCGCTTATGCATCCATATGGTGAGCAACAAGTTTGACCAGATACTGCGAACTCAGGTTTGTTGTTTTGGAAGCTCTGTTTGGTCGACTGGGGACAGCCAGAGTAAACATTCATAACAGCACTGCTTTCCCAATGCCCTCTTCACAGAGGTCTTGCAGTGGTTAGGGGTTTGTGTGGGAACTCGCACAGGTGCTGGGAGTCTGGATGTGTGCACGTGTCCTTATGTGTGATATGTGGCTGGTTTATATGCCCTCTGTGCTCCAGGTGTGTCGTTCACACACCTGTCCCCGTTCACCAGGATGTAAACACGATCAGGTCCTCTCACACCTTTGTCACACCCTGGCTCAGCAAACACACATTCGCATACCCGTACAGCAGAGACGCACACACACACGTCCTTCCATTCGCAAAATGACGACATGCATTGTAAATGCACTCATGCATAGAAGAATGCGTGTCTCTTTTTTTAAAATCTACTTTTCAGACAAATGCACCTTAGGCTAAATAACAGAAGGGGTTTATCAGTGTTCCTCTGAATTTCATTTGAATTAATCATTTGAAAAGGGGCTGTATATCGAATTAGCATCTCAGAATTTTATTTGAGTTGATCTTTGCTTATAATAGCATGATCAGGGAGTGGGATGAATTCAGCCAAATGATTGTTTGTTCATGCATTATGGTATATAGATATGCTTCAAAAGTTTATGGTTGGTAAGGTGTTTTTGAAAGTCTCTTATGCTCACCAAGGCTCCATTTGTTTGATCAAGAATACAGTTAATTTGTGAATATATTATTACCATTTAAAATAAATGTAATTTACTTCTGAAGTAAATTATTGTCTTTGCACTCTCTTCCCAGCATTTCTCCGAGCAGATGGAGGATTTCTCCAATGACCTTTTCAGCAGTTTCTTTGATGATCATCTGTTGGCGGAGAGGAACCCATTGTTGGATATGGATCTGGACCCCCCAAACCCGGACATCCAGGCAGAACACAGCTACTCTCTCAGTGGGGACTCTGCCCCACAGAGCCCCTCTATGCCCATCAAATCAGATGACGATGCAGGTTAGCAAGCAGCTCTATTCATTCCTCATCTTACATGTCATCCATCCAATCAGCTCTCTGTGTTAGTTTATCAGAAGATTTTACACTCCTGATAAACGCCGTAGTTCAAAGCATCATCTATCAGCAGCTCAGTTATTCAATAAAGTCCCTTTCTTTTCTCTGCGTCTCTCCTCCTTATCTCCCGGAGCACCCGTGCAGCACAGAGTTCCTTGACAAAGCTCTAGCCAAGAGCTCCGTCTACCATTGGAAGCTGGGAATTCCAGGAAGGCAGCCAACACTCATACTCGCTCACTCATTCTGTCAGTTCATCCGTCTGTCTCTCTCGCTCTCTCTCTCTTTCTCACACACGCCACGATCATTCCAGGGAACTGTAGACATCCATAAAATAAAAAGGGATCTGGTTTCCAGCTTCAAATGGAGAATTTAAAGGGGGGGGGGGGTCCGAGAGTTGCATCATCTTGAACTCAGGTTGACTATGCAAGGAGTGTGTGCACGGACTGCAGCTACTTTCCAGTCGGGCTTTAAATCAACAAATCCCTAAAGAAACATGAAGGTACTGCAGGATTTCTCGATCCATTTAGTCAGACTATAGTGCCAAAGCATCCAAAATAAAGGTCTTTCAGAACACATTTATGCCATTGTTTCTTTCTCTCTGTGCTTTCTAGCTCAAAGAACTGAGTTTACAGAAAAATGTGAACATTTAGGTTTGCAGCGGCAGTTGTGCTTCAGGGGTACAATTAGCCAGGTGTGATTTGTTAAAAAAAATGAATAGTAAAATGAAGGAAATAATAGTTGAATTAACAATGAACTTACTGACAGTACATTTATTTATACAGTTTTCAGGCCTCATCAGATATTTAGCTGTCAAACATTTGAAATATATTTCAGCAATCTATACCCTGCCATACTACTATGTACCTTTTTAGAGGTAAATAGGTAACAAAGATGTCCTTTTAAAGGTACTGAAAAGCTGTTGAACCCCTTAAAGTATAGTTTTTGCTAAAAAAAAAAATTCTGACAGTCTATGGCGCTTCGATGAGCACATTGAGTTCAGGTGTTTCAGTTATGTGTGATGTCCCCTCTGATCCATAAACCTGCCTCTACAAAGACTGAGCGGCTTTAAGGGGCAGTTAAAGTAAGCGCTGGCTGGTTCACTACTTTGTCTCCTGTTGCTCTGCAGTAACTTTAAACCTGCTAATGAGCATCGCTTTTCCGTCTCTGCCGGCCTGGAGTCACCCGGCTATGATACCTGCTGTCCTGAGAGACATCAAAGCCTTACAGTGCCCTGTGGGCAGGACCCAGTAGCTTCCGTAGAGTATACGGAGGGACTTTTGCATGTAAAATTCAAACAACTTTTGTCCATTATTGAGGAACATCAGTTCTAAGCAGCATTTAAGCTACCACATGGAGAAACGGAGAGAAGTAAGTTAAAATGTGCAGTTATAATCAAGCTGCGGCAGGTTTTTGCCTTGTCTTCCTCTGTCTGTCCGAGTGCATGACATAGTATACTGTGTGTCACCTCAGTGTTTCAGAACAAGCACACAACACAAAGGCCAAAATGTTTATATTGATTAACCAGCAAGACCAGCCAGCTGGTTGGTTTATACTGGTTAGTGCTGGTTTGGTTCATCAGGGATGTCCATAATCTCATTTTGATTTAATAACTAGAGAGATGAGAGCATGAGAGGCTCCTTGTAGAGCCAAGAGATAGAGATGACCCCTCTGATCTACCAGATCCTTTAGAAAGTGTACTGTTGGTCTAATCATGTTTGAAAAAGCTGTAGAGACGACTAATCCTTTATTTACAATGGAGGCTGTGCATGAGTGTGTTTGCTTTAGTGCACCCTGGTGAAGGACAGACTCTTATGGCCTAATCTGGTTTACTAAGCTGAAGGGTTAGGCACTTTTACAGAGGTTCCCCACAGACTGAGAGCTATGAAGTATAAAACCCGGCGCTCTCCACCAAACAGCAGAACTCCTAACGAGCCTTGCTCTCCTGTTGTAATCAAACTCCTGCTGATGTCCTTCCCTAACAGAGGACTAACATGAAAAACCTGCCGTCCTTCTTTTACAAGGCCGCATAATGTTTTATCGATCCTGCGGTGGAGCCTGCACACGAATGCTACCGAGGGCGATGTGATAACGAGGGCTCCCACTATACGCAGTGCTTTCCTTCTCTTTGAAGCGTCCAGACATGTCGAGCTGTTCTCTAGCCACCCTACATGCCCCCAATCTCTCACCTGCCCCTCCCACACCATAGGCTTTTGTGTTAACAGTATAAAGAGAAGCTGGTTTGCTTTACCCTTCCGGTCAGTGACCCAGTCTGTCTTCCTCACCTGCATCTGTATGAAACCCCCTCCATGGGGTCTGGAGTGTGAAATTTGTCACTTTCAAGGAAATATCACTCTTTGATTGCAATGTTCTCCATGGTGTTAACATCCCGCATGATATTTGCCAATAAGGCCCTTTAATTTTTTTTTTAAAAAGCACACAAATGCATTGCATGACTGAAGATTGTCTGATACACAGTGATTTATAAATATATTTACTTTTTGATTGTCAAAGGATTCAAATTAGTTTTTTTTTAAGTGGTATGCTTATCAAATACTCAAATTAATAAAATTAAGAGATGCTGTGAATAATCTGAGCTTCATTTTACATAAGCTCATCTGTGCCCTACTGTCCACAGGACTTGTGGTTATATTTTCCAATGTAAATTTATTTTTTAATTTGTTAATATATGTAAACATAGATGTCAGCTGTCAGCTGAAAACTGTTTAAATTGTGCTTTGAGAAACCTTCATTCTGTTTTATGCAGTAGTTTTCTCTGTTTTTAACATCTGAATGATTGACTCTTTTGAGAGACATAATTATTCTAACTCCACGTGTCACTCCCCAAAGCATTTTAAACAAAACTTTTAAAATGTAACAGTCAGTCCTTTTTCTCTTTGTTCTGTTTGTCTGAGCTTGTTATTTCTTTCCTTAGACTCAGAAGGGATGTGGTCATTCAGTCAGGATCTCACAGCCATTCTAGTGAAGCAGGAGCCCAGCCTGATGTCAGAAAACTGTCCTGATACATCGCCCCCTCTGGCCAACACCAGCACCTACTCCCATCCCCTCACGCTTGCCCCTCCGCCACAGAGAAACCACACCGGGGAAAAGGTAAAAATGGCCATCATACAACTAATCTTGAAAACCGACGTTGTTTTCATACTCGTTTTCTTAGTCAGGAAGATGTTGTTTTTAGAGTGGGTATCAAAAGATGTAAGCGAGCTAATGATGGTGAACCTTACACACACTGCACACCAAAGGGACCATTGTATTAGTATGACAATGGAAAACATGCACACACACGTGCTTCATGTGCTCTTTTGCTCCTCTGGCAGCTTGCTCCACTTCTCTGCCCAGTGAGCATGTTCGCAGTATGAGTGCGGGTGTAAGGAGTTGAACTTACTGAAGCATGGGGATCGGCTCCAGCAGCATCAGTGTTGAGCTGAGAGTAGATGAGTTCTTTGTGGCTGCTGAGGCCTCTGGAATCTGGCACCGCACTCTCTTTGAGCATCAGAGCCATGGAACTGTTCTCTTCTCCTTGACTTGACACTAACTCAGGCCAGACTTTCCGCCAGCTCCCATAAACTCTGTCCTCCCTGGGGAGCGAGGTTGTACTGTGTGAAGATACCTGTCAACAAAATAAGCAAATACACAGAACAAGGGCTTGAACATTTTTGCTAGAAGTTAACAAGTGAGAAGCGCTGTCAAGAATAACTTAATTGGCTAGAAGAAATAATATTCAGGATGGACGGGTTATATAAGCACGTGTCATTTATTTAAGAAGGGCAGCGAGACACGCACATGGTGTAAATCTGTTCTGACATCCCACTGGGTTCTGCTGTATTGTCAGAGTGCAGCTGTACTGGAGAGCGTCCTCATGGAGACACTGTGACCGTGTGCCACAGGAAGAGCAGCTCTCACCAGATAAACACAAACCATAAATAACATGGCGTTAAGACATGGAGCACCATAATAACTATAATTCATGATCTGCATATATTACATAATCTTCAGGCAGTGCTTTGGAACCATTTGAGGCCACCTTGAAATGTTGAATTAGTCCAAGTTATTGGTCCAACTAAAACAGAATATGACCTGATTTTGATGTAATTTAATTTTAATGAAACTTGACTAGAAGGGGAGGATGGCTATTCGAAATATGTTTTATAGACACTTCAAAAAGAATTTATAGACACACAAAAGATTCAGTTTTTGTGTATTTACAGTTTTTATGAATCAGTTTCAGTCCTGGGATTTGAGGCTGACAGGCTGTATAGTTGTAGAGAATATTTCAGTGACTCTTACTGCAGGTTAAAACATTACACCAGTTTGTAGCAACAAGTGCACAGTGCAAATACTGGACTATACATTGAACTATTAAAAATAAATTCTATATTTTAGTATGAATGCAATCTGGACATACTACTTCCCAAAATTGTCAGTGTCAAGATACTTACAGTTTAGTCGTGCGTGCTGCTTCACTGCCATTTACAGCTTATCTCATGTGACATCGTGTAATTTGCATTTTCGAAGCCCTATAGAAGCAGTAGACCAACTGGGTAGCTTATGCCTGCTTTTTTATGAATTCTATAAATTCATACATACAACTCCTTTCACATACTGCACTTATCCTGCTATTTATTAAGCATATTTGGACACTTTATGAGCAATTCAATGAAATCATTGCCAGAATAAAATTTTAAAACACTGATTCATAATGGAACTTTTCAAGCGATTGTTTTATGAGTCTTACTGTATGAGTCATTGAATCATTGACTCAACTAATTCAATAAAGGTTAAGTTTCCTTATTTTTAACAGGCTTTGTATTGTTACAATGTAAGTAGTAAATGTAAATGAACAGTGTGTACTCGTTTTAAGTATTACCTGCACCCAGATATCCCAAAAATTGCATTTAGCATAATCTGACATAATTTTGCTGACAAATAAGTAAGGGACAATGTACATCCAGCCGGTTGTTATCTCAGAATAAACCCAGACAGGGTGATCAGCGGAGGGAAGCAGAGGGGTCTTGTATCAGCCTTGAAGGGGTTTATTCTGAGATAACATCCAGCTGGATGTACATTATCCTGTTTATTACATGGCTAAACAAATGTTTTTACCATATATGTTGAAATGAATGCTGAAGTCTTCCATTGTAACACGCGGTGGTTAAGTGTTTTCAGTCACAAGATTGCGGCAGACAGTCAGCGATAGCGGAGTGACTCGTTAAGCATAAACGTAGTACCGGTCAAGATTATTTGTAGTACCCGGATGAGCGGTGTGTTATTCAATTTGGCGGTTGAATAACATACCACTGGATGGCACGATTGACCAATCAGAAACAAGTATTCCACAGAGCCGTGTAATAAACAGGGATATCTGAGTGCACGTGACACAGAAAACGGTCAATTGTTTAATCGCATCCAAAATAAAGGTTTGTGTTTACATAATAGATGTGTGTGTACTGTGCTTATTTATTATGTATATATAAATGCAATCACAACATGTATTTATTTTTACAAATATTTACATTTTTTTATATTTATATATCATTTATATGATAAATAAATATATTTAATGTAAAAAAAAAGAAATCTTAAATATATACATGCATGTGTGTGCCTATTTATAAATACAAAATAAATATACCCAGTACACACCCATATAATATGTAAACAAACTGATTTTGTATCGTGATTAATCCAGCTAATAGCACACCTCAGCAATTTTTACAGTAAAGTTATTTTAGTCTCTTTGCACAAAGGCCTTTACCAGCTCAAGTTGGTGGGGAATACCGTCCGCCGACCCAGAAAATAATAAGAGGGACGTATGAGGGAAAAGTGAAGGGAACAACAGCCCCTCTGATCTGATGCTCATGTCACCCCACTTTGTGCATAATGGCCAGACTGTGTGTGGTTTGCAAGCGGGTAGCTTTTGCTCTGTCAATGTAAACAGTTTGAGTCTGACTTCAGCTGTGTTTACTGTCTCAGACATCCAGCATGGAGCACATTTAGTCCAGTACCCTAACAGTTGAGTACCATCAGAAATCATTAAATGCTACAGACCACTGCAGCCTGATTTCATCAGAGGCTCTCAGATAAAGCTGAATGATGTCTCTGCGCCACATATTGCTGTAACGTGCATTGAGATAACACAGACAAGATGCTTCTTTCACAGATACCTTAGTTGCATATTGTAATGAATGAGAATTTAATTTTACTTCCTTCTTGTGCCATATTTTTGAGTGAAACAGGATATGAATGAATATAGGATGTAGGGAGATACCTGTCTTTATCAGCAGAACAAGAAAGAAGCTGCAGAAAATGTTGATCAAATATTACAATATAGTATAGCACAAACATAGACAGATTAATTGTGTAATACCAGGAAAGTGTGCTAAATTTTGATGTCATCATGGTGATTGTTTTGCTTTTTGTTTTTGATGTTAGAGTTCCAAAGGCCTGAGCTCAAACTCTGTTCCTGCCATCAAAGCAGAGCCCAGAGAGGTGAACCAGTTCCTCAGTGTGCCCTCAGGTGGGTGTGAAATCTCTCTTCAGCCCTGCTCTTGAACAACATGGTCTTTGTGATGAAACAGTTTGATTATTTGAGTCTTGCATGCCTAGTAGTGACTGCACTGGGGCCCAGCACTGAAGGTACAGCAGTTCTAGTCTTTTAAGTTTTAACCATGACTGTCCTCTAAATACAAGGCTTTAAAGTAGTACACTACTTTAGATACACAACAGCAAGCTAATATACTCAACATATAGCACTTAGTTGCCACATATGGCCAGTGCAGTTCTTCCACACTAGTTTAAAGATGGCAAAACTAAGCAAATTAGCCCACTTTTATTCTGCCCCCTCGCTCTACGGTCAGTTCAGGGTTATAAATACTCTAATGGTGTTCCTTTTCCAGAGGAAATGAGGCTTAGTGTGAGTGTTTCTTTATTTAACTTTTGCATGTGTTTGACAATCTCTCAGATCTCAACTTTAGCCCTTTCTGAATGGCCCATTGATGAAAACCAAGTCTGATGTAACCTCTGAGAATTGCATTGTAGCCCATTGTGTAGAGTGAATTGTTTGCATGCACTTATGCTCATCAAGGATGCATTTTATTTGATCAAAATACAGTAAAATTATAATTTCATATTCAGGATTCTTTGATGAATAGGCAGTGCAAAAGAACTGTTTTTTTGACTGATGACTGATCAGACTTTTGAATAGTAAAGTAACTGGATGGTCGTGATATTGATAAGTTAGATCTCTGTGTATGTACCGCAAACACATACAGTCCCTGCGTTTAATAGCTGTTATTGTTTGATATTTGTTCTAGACTATTTTTAGGTTTTAAGTTAAGTCGCCAGCTCTAAAGTCACCACCACTGAGTTGCTGAGAGTTTCTGGAGAAGTTTCTCCAGTGTGACTGTCCCCTCAGTCCACCACACATCACTTTGGATGAAAATCTTCTAATGGCAAGCAACCTATAGCACCTGCAAGTGTTGTGTGTGCGCTGTCTGTATGGCAATATGACGTCCTTTCATTCTGTTCATCCAGAAACAACAGCATTAAAGCAGTTCTGTGTATATAATGGAACATGGCCAGACCAAACACATGATGAGTCCAACACTCACCACACTTAGAAGCATTGTTCATGCATTTGCTGTGTGCGAAATGAATAAAAGTTTAACAGATTAGGCTTTATTGGCTTTGCATGATGACAGGTGAATAGACTTTTTTTGGCCTGGCTTTGCTCAAAAGCCCATTTGAACTCTATTTTGATGGGTTGCCGTGTTTGTTTAGCATATGTACGGAATCAAACCTGATCATTAAGATGTGAATGCCACAAGTGAACGGGTTACAGGTGTTTCAAGTGTGTCTCGTATCTTTGTTTTTCCAACAGATGAGCATCTGCGGTTGCCGCCCACTCCTCCCAGCAGCCACGGCAGCGACAGCGACGGATCCCAGAGCCCACATTCACTGCCACCATTAAGCCCTGGCCACCTGCAGAGCCCACATTCACTGCCTCCGTCCAGCCCTGCCCGGCTACAGGCCCGAACCTCCACAGCCATCTCCTCGTCCCCTCTCCTCACCGCCCCGCATGTGAGTCAAACGCAGTTTCAGCATGTGACGCACCACATTCATTCTTATATCCATACATACTGAACACATATATACAGAGGGAAAAACGCTGACTTGTGTTGTAATGCAGAAGCTGCAGGGAACATCAGGCCCTTTGATGCTGACAGAGGAAGAGAAGAGGACTTTGATCGCTGAGGGATATCCCGTCCCCAACAAACTACCGCTCACTAAAACTGAGGAGAAAGCCCTCAAACGGGTGCGCAGGAAAATCAAAAACAAGGTATTACTTATGATCACATACTATTAATATAGAATCGGTTCAGTTAGAATCCTCCTCTTATATGATTTTGGTGCACATATACATATATAGACATTATACTTCAGTGCTAAAGTAGATGCATTTTTTTTCTTAGATCTCTGCACAAGAAAGCCGCAGGAAGAAGAAGGAATACGTAGAGTGTTTGGAGAAAAAGTAATTGCCTCCCCGACTCTACTCCTTTGTTCTCTACCTCTTCTACTCCCTCTCACCCTTTCTCTCCTGCTCTTATTTTCTCTTCCCCTCCTCTTGCATTGTTTGTCTAGCATCCACTGTCGTCTGTGTTTTCTTGGTGCCTTCATCCTTCTTTCTCTTCGTTGACCTCCTCTCCTTTAATCATATATATATCCCGCTTGCTATTTTATGGCTCTTGTTGTGTGAATGCAGCCAATGGCTACAGTCCATACACTCATTGGGGTGTGTGTGCGTTTGCATGAGTCATTTTCCCTTTTATGCTGCTGTTAGGCTCTCAGGGTTTGGATAATGTGCTGGAGAGACTGGACTCACGCTGGACACACACACACACACACACACACACACACACACACACACACACTGTTTTTTCCACTATGCTTAAGTCAGTCAAGTTGACTGGGTTATGCATGGTTATACATTTGGAAGCGATTTATTTATGTGTTTCAATCTGTCATTGTTTCCGTGTGCAATAACACACTTTCTCTCTCCTCCTCAGAGTTGAGAACTATACTTCAGAGAACAATGAACTGTGGAAAAAGGTAGAGACGCTCGAGAATGCCAACAGGTGAGATACCAGTCGTGTGCTTGTGTTTAATCACAGTGAATACTTTATAGGTGGATTTTAATCAGTTTAATTGTAACCGTGTTTGCGGTAAGCGTATGCAGCAGCCTCTTCGCAGTCAGCAGGTGTTGCTAAGTCGGACCAGATGCATGCAGGTCTTAACCTCCCCTTCCGATCATATAGAGCAGCACCTTTTCATTCTCTCCTGGGTGGCCTTGTTAGAACATAGGCGCTGTCGCCCGGGTGCTGTCTGTTCCTACTGTTTAAAGAGACAGAAAGAGAGAGCACCGTGAGGGATTGTGTGTTATCAAAGTCAGCTCTTTTTCTGTGGATTAACTCTAAAACCTTATTGAAGAGAACTGCTCTTAAAGGGGTAGTTCACCTAAAATTAGAATTCAGTCATTGAATCATCATCACGTCGAACATAAATTAAGTTATCTTTTAATTTCTTTTGGAGTAAGCCATACAGGTTTGTCAGTGTTTAGAATAAAAAAAGGGCTATCAAAAACATGCAGGAAAGTATACTTTCATTTAAAAGTTAGTTAAAAAAATTAGGGTGCATTACTCTGATCAAAAGTGACAGTTAAAGACATTTATGATATTACAAAAATTACAAATAACAGCTGTTTTAAACTTTCTATTTAGCAAGAATACAAAAAAAGACATGTATCCTGGTTTCCTCAAAAATATTAAGCAGCAAGCATCAAGCTGTTTTCAACGTTGAAATTATAATTTCACCTTTAACATAATATTAGAATGATTTCTGAAGGATTATATGCATTTAAGATTAGCGTAATGGTGGCTGAAAATTCAGCTTTGCCATCACAGGAATAAATTACATTTGCCAATATATTAATATAGAAAAAAAGTGATTTTAAACTATAGTAATATTTCACAATATTACTTTGTTACTGTATTTATGATCAATTGTATCCAGCTTTGTTGAGAATAATAAAAAGCATCTTTCAAAAACATACAAAGAAATCTTTCTGACCCTGAAATTTTGCGTTGTTTATATTTCACCATTATTTTAGGCTTTGAAGCTTTATTGTAGCATACTACTGTCATCAGTGCTTTTAGTATGTAGGTAAGAGTGACATGAATATGTGTGTAAGTATATAGTAATGCTTTTTATAGAGGACTGGCACAGGCCCCTTATTAACAACACACTTAAAGTAGCACGCAGCACGGTGCCGGCCTGCCTCTCATTACAGGATAAAGAGACTGTGTGTGTTGGCACTCTGCCGATTCTTATTAGGATAGAGCCTTCTGACTTATCTAAGAGAATTCAAAGAGACAGCAGGGGGGAGTTTGTGTTTGTGTGTTAGTGGGTGGGTTGTATATTAATCTGAGTAAACCACTGTTTATTCAATCAAATTGAGATGGTTATTGCTAGGTTTGCAAGGCGGTCTGAGCCCTTCACCAATGCTGAAAACATACCGTCTAGAGCTAGACTAGTCTACAGCATTCATTATGAGTGATCCTGTATGTGTATGTTTAGGTGAAAACTAATATACAGGTTTATTTTGAGGTGATCTAGTCAAGTGAAAAAGCACTTAACTGCAGGGGTCCAGAGGGACTGTCTCTGTTATAAGTGTACTGTATGTTGTTTCGGATAAAAGAGTCTGCTAAATGATGAAATAGCAATGTAGTATTTTTTTGGTTTGATTTGTTTTCCAACATGTTGCAATGGCTCTCTCTGGTGGTGGAGGTTGTGGTGTTACTCATTACTGCATGTGATGTTGCGTCTTAGTTCCTCCACTAGAGGGAGCTCAATGTCGTTTTTTATTATAACTGGATCATTTCTTCTGAGTGAGAAAGTCTGCTGCTGAGATTACATGCACAAACACAGGTTCACAGGCCACTGCTTATGCACTGTATACTGTGGGGAATATAAATGTTTATCAGTTCAGTTATCAACTCTGCAACAGAATCATTATACATTTCTTGTGTCCTTTTGTGTACTAATGTGATCATGTCAAAAATGAGACAAGTGTGGGGCTGATTTAAATTAGTTAATTCATGACACTGAAAATGGAAGACCAGGTTGAACTATATGGCTATAAGTGTTGCAGTTGTGTTTGACTTTGTGCTGTTTTGAGTCAGATTAATAAGAGAGCAAGAGAAGAAGCTTATGTTTGATTGGCGGCTGAAGAATGACATAATTGAAGGGGAAATAAATTCACAGCCACTGCATGCATGCAGCAGGCAGCGTTGAGGAGGAGGAGGAGGAGAGTGAGAGACTGTGAGTGGTGTGAAGGGGAGTTCAGTTTATGTAACACTGTGGCGAGTAAGAAGTGTATAATCCTGAAATGCTCTCTGAATAAGAAGATCCTGCTGTTACAAAACAGCTCAGAGAGGAACACACATAGCCTGCAGAAAAATATGCTGCCTACAGCCTGATCTAAAGAATTTACTAATCAGTCTTCTTTTTCTGATGTGTTTTCTATATCATCTTTAGGTCTCTATTACAACAGCTACAAAGACTTCAGGCTCTAGTGAGTGGAAAAGTGCCTCGGTCCTGCAAAATTGCTTCCACGCAGACCGGAACCTGTCTCATGGTATATATACACATATACTGTACAAACACGTACATTTATTTCAACCTACATACACTTTCTCAGTGATTCTTTCTAACAAAGCAGAGTCTTAAAGGAATCGTTTACCCCAAAATTTGCTCAGTATGTACTTCAGGCAGTCCAAGATGTAGACAAGTGTGTTTCCTCATCAGAACTGACTTGGAGTAATTTAGCAATACAGTACTTGCTCATCAATTCATCCCCTTTAGTGAATGGGTGCCATCAGAATGAAAGTCCAGTCAGCTGATAAAAGCATTACAATAATCCACAACACGACACCACTCCATCAATTAACAGCTTGTGAAGAGAAGAGATGCATTTTGTAAAAATTTTTAAAACAGCATATGCTGGTTAGGTATGTTTGAAAGCATGGCTGCTAGTTTGAGCTGGTTTAAGATGGTCATGTGCTGATCCTAAATTGGTCCTGAGCAGGAGCTAAGACCAACATAGGACCAGCTGAAACCAGGTCAACCAGCTCAAACCAGCAGCCATGCTTCAAAACATACCTAACCAGCATAAGCTGTTTTTTTTTCCAACAGAGAACTGTTCCTTCCAGCTACAATATAAGTCCTCTATCCATATGTGACGAGTGGGGCGGGGCCGAGAGCCGTGGGAACGGAGCAAGTCCGGTGGAGTGATTTGGAAATGAGCGACATCTGCTCCACTCACCGGTCTCAAGTTCCACGAAGGAGATGGGAAGGATACAAAAGTGGAGCGACGACAGTGAAGGAGGAGAGAGGCCCAGGCCTCATTTCCAAATCACTCCACCGGCCTTGCGCCGTTCCCACGGCTATCAGCCCCGGCCAATTCATCCCACCATAATATTGCTTTCTCCAATGAAAACATTGTCTCATCTGAATCAGGGGAAAAATATGCACAGATCAAGTATCATTTACAAGTCCAAAACTCTTCTAAACAAATATGTTAGTGTATTTTAATGTAAGAGGACAACAGGGTGATGACTTTTTTTATTGGAAAAAGCATTATTACGGATTTTGTCTAGAAGCAACAATTTAAAGTTATTATACCTTAATAATAAATCTGTTTCTTACAAACATGCAGCTTTTGGCTTTACAAGATGTCAAGTTGAGTCGTGTGAATTACTTGTGGGTTACTGAGATGTTTTTATCAGCTGTTTTGATTCTGACGGCACCCATTCACTGCAGAGGATCCATTGGTGAGTGGTGTAATTCTAAATTTTTCTAAATTTGTTTCGATGAGGAAACAAACTCATCTACATCTTGAATGGCTCAAGGCTGAGTACATTTTCATTTCTGTTTGAACTATTCTAATGAAATATCTATTAGTTTAGTGCTTTGATCCTATGCATGTAAAGGCAGGTCAGTTCTGCTCTGAGAGCTGTAGTTCAAGTAGATTACAGTGGGGCGGTGTGCTCACCGTGTGTGTGGTTCCTCCTCCTGGCCAGGTGGTGGCGCTGTGTTTTGTGTTG
The DNA here is from genome assembly GCF_003368295.1 of Carassius auratus. Taxonomy (NCBI): domain Eukaryota; kingdom Metazoa; phylum Chordata; class Actinopteri; order Cypriniformes; family Cyprinidae; genus Carassius; species Carassius auratus. Next base: position 16,878,382 of record NC_039249.1, read on the forward strand.
GTGCTGGGCTCGCTGGCTCCCTGCCTGCCCGAGCTCTCCCTCTACTCTTCCTCCTTATCCTCATCATCCTCACACACGGTGAAGTCTGCACCGCTGCCCTCAGGTGACCTCTACACCACCAGCCAGGGTATGTTCATCCCTGCCCTTAATGAGTTAACCGAGATCAGCTATCATTGTGTACGTTGCATGATATTATTAAATTTCTCTACACATGTGCAAAGAAGCATTTATTTGTAGGTCATCTGGCTTTCAGACACATTGAATTATCCAGGCAGCTAATAGCTGTGTGTGTCTTTGACAGCAGTCATTTCGATCCCCCCACGAGAGACTGAAAGAGTTCTGTCTCTCTTCTAAAGGTTATTAACAGAGCTCCTGGGCCGACAGTGCCCATTCTCACCCTCAAATTACTGTCAGACATCTAGAGAGTTTTAGATTGAAATCATTACTTCCCTTTGAGCAGATTTTACAATCCTCTTTCAACTTTACAACACACACTGAGCCTCATCTCTTTCGGCTCTATCAAAGCTGTGCTTGAAAGGGGTTTCAAATGCCTCATCCATTTTCACAAGGGCCATACAGTCTCGGGCCGTGGATGATGGCAAAGGGGTTGCTGTAGTAACCGAAAATGCGTGTTGTTTCGCCTAAGAGAGTAGCTCACTCCAAATCTTGCTCTTTCTTTCTCCCACTTTCTCTGAGTCCACAAAAACGCTTCTCTTCACTCTACAAATCGCATGAAAGTCAAAATGAGCTTATCTTATGCGAGACATATGACATAAGTAACGCTGTTCCCTGTGTGTGTAGTCCGCTCCCGCAGCCTGCTCTTCTATGACGAGGGTGCCCCAGTGGAGGACGGCCACAGGGGCGTGCTGAGTGTGGACAGGATGGAGGGGGTGCCGCGACATGTCCAGGACCTGAAAGACAGCCATGAGCAGGATCATTCTGCTCTTGTGAGCAGGTACTTGAGCCAGGCCCAGCCCGAGCCTGCAAGCTACAGCAACACATCCGCGGCCCCACTCCGTCCCCCAGAACCACACTACCACTCCAGGTGAGACACACTTTGACAGTACTTTAAATCCATTCAGGGGTAGTTTATGGCAACTTAATTATTAAAGATGCACTGATATTAAAAATCTGGTGATACAGATAAGAGGAGTTATTTTTGTGTTATGGTAGATTACTTATAAGCAGCTGGTGTTTAAATTTTACACTGTTTTGTCTATATACATTAAAAATAGACACACACAAAAAAGTAAATGGTTTTTAATGCTACAATTTAGGCATCATAAAATAACAGTAGAGTACAGTATGAAAAAGAAAAATGTATTTTGAGATTTGCTGAAGTTTAATTAATTACATTTTTTTTTTAATGCTGTTCTTTCAAACATTCAGCATAGCTGTTTTCAACATTGATAGTAAGAAACATTTCTTGAGGACCAAATCATAACAAAATAATAATTTCTGAAGGATCATGTGACACTGAGGACAGAAGTTAAGGCTGGCATCACCGGGATTAACTGCATTTTAAAATATATTAAAGTATCAAGCAGTTATTTTTAATTGTGATAGTATTTCACAATATTACAGTTTTAATTTATTTTGGATTAAATAAATGCAGCCTTGATGAACATAAGAGACTTAAAAACATTTAAAAGCCTTTTTAAGGCCAGTGTATATTGTGAATTAGAAATAAGAATTGTCTCTTTTCTCTCAGAAAGCGGGATCCTGAAGGAGGAGCAGAATATTTTTAATCCCTCTGGGTGGAGCTGCCTCATCACACAGACGTCCCATGATCCTGCACTACTCGGCCCTTGACCCTGACCGTTACAGACCCTGAGTCACCTGACCCAACCCTAACAAACCAACAAGCCTCATGACCACGATCCAACCCACTTGACATGCATTCCAATGACATTCAGCCCCAGAACTGTGAGAAGAGAAATGGGTCCATCCATACACTGAAACTCCCCTTTACCAGCAAGCACTGAGTTTAAGGACTAAGAGAGAGAAGAGAGGATGTGGGCGGTTGTAGATGCTGCTCTGTTTTAGATGGATGTGAGCCTGCAGCTCTAAATTCACTAAACACTTCACACACAGGGTGTGGGAGGGAAAGTTCATGAGTGTTTGCTTTGATTTTCTTAAAATGCCATGAGACTGTCCATTTACTACATATCCCTACTTAAACCCCAAAGAACTTCTTTTTTTCTTCTTATGACTTCTTTTTAAATCTCTGAATGTTTTCCAGTGGGTGTAATCACAGGTGCCTGACGTACTTTGCGGTTTTGCAAAGCTTGCTTTGACAGGATTTTCTTCCTCTGCCATCTTGGCTTGTTTCTCCCTAATACGTTTAAGCTGGATTGCACTTGTTTTGCACTAGGAAAACTAATTGATTTAAGTGCCTTTGCGCTCTTTTTCATTGTGTCATATTTAAAAAGCTCCTAACCGCATAGTTCCCTCCTAAACCTCTTTTACTCTGCTTACTTTTATTAATGCATTTTATTTTGGTTTTCTACTTTTAAAAGGCAGAGGCTTTTGTACTGAATTACAAAGTTTATCCGTAATATATTCTAGTATTTGCAGCATCCAAAAAAGAGCATATTTATTTTATGCACAAAAAAATTATGAAAGTTATTGTGTTTGTTTAAATGAAAGATGATGTAAGGTTTACATGATCTTGTTGTCATAACTGTTAAACAGTTTTTTTTCTGTTATCTTTATTTCTATGTAAAGAAAGTTTTGTATATAGAGAAAAATGAACAGGGACGATCAAATCCTGTGTGTGTTTAACCATGTTCAGTCTCTGAAGAATTCTGCACAATCCGCATGAGTCCATTAAAAAACATTGGCTATAATGGATACAACGTGAAAACAAACAGTTACTCCCGTTATGAATAGTGAACCTCTTTACAAATTAATGTTATTTAAACACGTTTTTCTGAATATGGAATGCTTCTTTTTAATGTTAGTCTAGACTGTCTATATTCTGTTCATGAGCAAACTATTTGACCACTGTAAAATTCACCGTAAATATCTGGGACTTGATGGTGCAGTTGTGTAAATATGCTTTACTAAAGTCTTTTTTTTTTCTTAAAGGAGATAATTTTTTGTTATGAGATAGATGTCACTGTTCAGAAACAATTTGTTAATCATAAAATCTTTTGGGTTTGATTTACAATTTTCAATTTTTTTTTTGTTAAATAATTTTTTTACGATGTCCTCTGATGCTACAGCCACAATATAATTTTTTATTGTACAGCTAGAAATAACCACTGATAGTATTTCAATGCATTTTTCAGCCCTAATTAAATTATAGAAATTAATCTGTCACTGTCAGTTCTTATAAATTAGGCCTACTCTGTGGTATATGTGCCATAACACAATGAAAAACTGTAGATAACATCATATTATCAGTGTAAAACTGAATTAATCATCGTTTTAAAGAGCTTTAACTTAAGTGACAGAGTGGTCCTCATCATCGCCTCTGTTATAGTCCATCGACCTGTATTTCTGTAGTGTAATAATAATAATGACCTGGAAAAATATTGTTTTGATTTGTATATTTCTAAGACGATAAATGGAAACTTTACGACTTCACTGCACATAATGTTCACAGAACCTGGAATATCTGAGCGTTCTGGAATTGAATCTAATGTCCAGTCTGACGATGGAGTTTATGCTTTAAAAATAATTGTTGCTGGTATTATCTGTATCTCTGCCCTTTTTGCCCTTTGTACATATGACTGATGGTAAATGTTGGTTGTAAATATGGAGGACGTATTTTTATATTTCCAGTGCATTTTGGTAATCACCATGCGGCTTGGGTTGATTTGTAACTGTGTATGGATCTGGCTCTGTATGTATCTATGCTCTGAACCTCTTGCTTTTTCTGTCTTATCTAAAGTAGAGTTAGAATGAAGCAAAATACAAAATTTGCAGATGCAATTATGTCTCCTGTCTTATTTTCTGCTTTACAGCATCTTTATGAATAATGTGAATTTGTATTATTTATTTATTTATTTTTAACCTAAAAGGTTTGGTGTGGAGAGGTTATTAGCATCTGGTCTTCCTGCAAAATCAGCATTCATCATCTCAAGTGTGTATTTTGAAATTATGACCACCAGATGTCAGGCCTTTATCTGTCCAGCACCATGCAGTGCAGTATATTATCCATTTTTTCTTTCTTGATAAACTGGGCTGTGACAATATTACCAGACATATTTTGTTTCTGGTATATATTAGCAGTCTCTACCAAAATATCTGTGTTTTTGGCATACAAAACTAAAAACAAATATTATCACATACCATGCTGCTACTCAGCTAAACTGTACTATGTGCGGATAAACAGGACTGAACAAATATGAGTTCAAACTGGTACATCAGGTTTAAAATGCATTCGGCAATGAACAGTTGTAAGGTGCCTTTTGATAATTCTGTATCAGGAATAGGTCTGCAGTATGTAAAATGTTGAGGTCAAATAAAAACATTACAATAATGTTTTATATATATATATATATATATATATATATATATATATATATATATATATATATATATATATATATATATATATATACATGTAACTTTTGAAGATGTGAAAGTAAACACTTTCCCAGATAAACTATAATTGAAGTTAAGGCCTGAGGCTTTTACTGTAAACACTGTAGCACTGAGTGTTGCTGTATATAAATAGGATTCAGTCAGTGGGGCCCTTGTATAAAATGTCTAGCATTGCTGCGTTTCACAGTGGTCTAACAATTTGAAAGATTACCACATTCAATTTTAAAATATACAGCACAAGACATGTATGACTAGTTTTACCTTTTAATGCAGTTCATGCAGACTTGTTATAAAGAGAAAATTAGTTCTGTGGTTTCTGGACATTTTGTTGTGTGGTTTCCATATAGATTCATCAACTTGATTAATTCTGACTCCACAAAACTCTCCAGCAGTCCTCAATCCTGCATACAGTATTCACTATGACATAAAATGATTAACAAAATAAAACTGTAAGTTACTCTTTCTGTGTGGTTAATCATTATCTGTGGTTAAATTAAACAAGATTTTCTGAGAGATGAAGGTTATGTCTGTTCTAAGATCTTATAATAACAGCTATTTGTGCTATAAAGGTACTTCTTGTAAGAACACTTAAACACTTCCCACAGAGGTTGTGCTTTAGACCCAAAGAGAAATAAAACCCAAAGAGAGAGCGACCAAGCGTGATGGAGGATAAAGAAATGGAGCGATGAGACGGAGAAAAAGGACATAGGCTATGTTCTGCCCACACAAATATCCATAGCTACCCATACCATTATACAGCCTGTGTGTGTGTGTGTGTGTGTGTGTGTGTGTGTGTGTGTGTGTGTGCGCGCACATGTTATTGATACTGTTATTGATACTGGAACTCTATTTTTATTTCATGAAAGCTGTAATAATTTTAAACTGATTACTGCAAATAATCTGACAATAAATACACTTTAGTCTGTACACTTGAAATTTTGAGAGAAATCATATGTGTGTGTGGAAGTTATTTTAAATTGGGTATTTCTTTGGCAACAGTCTGGTTTTAATGTGACTTTTAGTTGTTAATTGGGGAAACTGCAGGTGTAAACTCATTTTCAAGAAGACAACATCTGTGACTGTAACCCCACAGGCCTGTACTGTGAGTATCATTACATGACTGTATTTTTGTTCAGACAAGTAATTAATGATGTCGATTCTCTAAGGAGAATGGGATCTTGTGTTATGAGCTTGTTTAGAGACCCTCTGTTTTGTTTCAAAGTGTTCCTATTATAATAGTAATTTATAAATTAATGATGTAAAATATTCTCACTGCATTGTTTCTCCCATGTTGCAACAAACTGAACTTTCCATAAAATTCTATCAAAAAATAAATAAATAAACTTTCACGGTGAGAGAACAAATAAATAAATCTCATTCATTTTTCTCCATGTTTGCACAAATTGCTTACTCACTGACTATATATTTCCGGATGGAACACAAAAACAGATGTTACAGCAGGAGGTTGTGTTGGCTGTTACTGTAGATCATAAGTGGTTTGAACTTGATGAGCCACAGCTGGCGGCCAGTGAAGTATGACAAAAAAGTTGTGCTCTAACATTTACATACCCAGAAATGTTGATGCATTAGAATTCCTGTAGAAAGTGTAGGGTTCAGACCTGAAAATGTGTAAATATAATTCAAAATTTCATTCAGTGTGATGGCATTCTGATTAGTGATTACATTTGATTGTCTTATTTTATGGATTCAGACCCACACAAACTGTTATGTTATTGGTGGAATATTTTCTTCCTTGTATTGCTGCAGTGATCTGAGAAGTGTTTTGCATGGTCATGGCTGTAAAACCTTTGCCCTGCATCCCAAGGCTGGTTGCTCACTGAAGCTAAGCAGGGTTGAGCTTGCTCAGTACCTGGGTGGGAGACCTCCTGGGAAAGCTTGGTTGCTGCTGGAATAGGTGTTAGTAAGAGCAGCAGGGGGAGCTCAATCTGGGTCCTAATGACCCAGTATAGTGACAGGGACACTATAAAAAAAAAGCGCCGTCCTTTGGGATGAGATGTTAAACCGAGGTCCTGACTATCTGTTGTCATTAAAAATGCCACCCTGGCCAAATTCGCCCATTGGCCCATCATGGCCTCTTAACAATCCCCATATCTGCTGACTGGCTTCATCACTTTGTCTCCTCTCCACCAATAAGCTGGTGTGTGGTGTGCTTTTCTGTCCAGGTGGATGCTGCACTGGTGGTGGATGAGGAGAAACCCCTTCACAGTGTAGAAAAAGCAAAAAAGCGCTATATAAATGTAATGAATTATTATTACTATTATTATTATTATTATTACATGACTTCATAACACTGTAATATAATTGACAGTGAAAGCAATACTATGTCTGTTTTTGATTTATTGTACTGAATTGAGTTTTACAACAGAAGAATGCATACAGTCCACATGCATACAGTTACTAGAAAAAAATGTTCTATTCAAAAAAGCACTCTTCTTCCACAATTCAAACAGGCCTATACATATTGTCAATTTGTCAACAAACGAATAATGTTGACAAGTTTGTTTCTGACACAATATTGTTGTAATGGTAAAATTTGACAGTAAAAGGAATTTGTGCTTCTTGAGATTCTTTCGGAGTGCTGTATTGTATTATGTGCCAGTCTGTGCCTGTTTAGTGAGGATTGTGTGTGTGACGGCGAGAGAGAGAGAGAGAGAGAGAGAGAGAGAGAGAGAGATAGAGAGATATATTTCTTGTGATTGGATGATTCCGCGGCTGTGGTTATGATGGGCGGGGTTTATTGCATTCTCACACGTGATTGGCTAATCCTGAATCGGTAGTACATGTGGGCGGGCTTTCGTGTGACACAGTCAGCTGTGTGTTTGGAGGTGGTCGTCGTCTTCTCCGCTGATTCAACCATAACTGAAGGTGATGATCAAATCTATGACAAACTGCCCCGAAACAACAATTCCATTGCTTTAACACTCTTGAGACCAAACGGAAAGCACATATAATCTCTTAACCTTGGCTGTGCCCCTCAGTGTGATACTTTGCACCGTTATCAAGTTAGTTTAATAAATGGCAGAAGCATCAGTCGCGACCGTTGACGGTTCGTCTCGCGCCGCACACAGCTCCGCGGACTCTCCGGTCACGATCCTGATACCCCCGAGCTTGGAGGACGTGGTGGAGGAGGAGGACGTGTTCCTCTCTGAAAGCGGAGCAACTTTAAAACAGCATGAGTGTCCGGGGAACGGGACCAAGCGACTGGCGGCGAGGAGAGAAGCGGGGCTGTCTCCTGAGATCCAGGCGGAGAGCAGCGAGTTCCTACACCTCACCATCCGGAAACAGGTGTCATACAGGTACAACTCACTCACGGTAAACGACTCGACCAGGGTTAATTAGGAAACGTCAAAACATTCGAGCATTTCGCTTGAATTACAAACTTGAAACCAACTCCCTTCAGTCTCAGCTGGCCTTTGACCAGCCGCAATTACGGTTTATTTGTTCTGTTAGTGTAGTTACAGTCAGAGCTATATCACTTGCAGCTTGGTTAATGTTGTCGTTTACTGAAGAGCTGTCTCCCGTGGTACTATACGGACAGACAGGATGATCTGGATTACTTCCAGCATAAGCTGAAACGCCACATTCTTGTAACCTATTGACTACCAGCCGTAATAGTATTAAGCTTACACACACACACACACACACACACACACACACACACACGTTATGTGAATTGTGTGGACTTTAAATTGAATTCTATTACTATTTTACTGACCAAACTATATTTTCTATCCCTTAAACCTACCCTAAACATACCCCTTACAGAAAACCTGTTTGCATTGTTACACTTTCAGATAAACAGAATTTACTATTTTGAATCATTTTAAATTTATCATCAGGTTTTACTAGCCTTGTGGGGACCCACAATGCAGCATAAACAAGGACACACACACACACACACACTTACATGAACTTTTCCATTTGTTGTGATTTGTTTTAACAAGTAGTGTGTAGTCTAGAAAACAGTGACTAATAATAGTTCATCAGGCCAAACAACATGGCTCTCTTGTCATCAGGACCAGTTGGCTGTAAATTGAATTATTCTGGTGTCAGATGCCAGAATCTCTTCGCACATAATCAACGTCATCATTAGCACAGCTATCTTAGGCATGGTGGAAGGATTTTTTTTTAATGGAGTTAGATAATGGTATATAAGAAAGTGTTATAAATTTGACAGTTTTTCTTGTACAACACATGCTTTTTTTGTGGATATTGGTTGCAACATCTACAAATAAGGTTTATGACCTGTTACTTCTGTGTTCTGCCATTATTAGTTGTCCCACAAACGTGTTTTTCCTTTTTTCGTTTCTGTAGGACAAGGTAAAGTTGTTGTATTACTGAAAGGCTTGACCTTCAGTGGTCAAAAAAAGAGGAAGTACAGCTTCCTCAGTTTTTCTCGGCCATTGTAAATGTATCTTTGGGAAATAGTACAGCAGATTTGATCTCCTCTCTTTGTTTAATCTCAAATGAAACCAGCAGCAGCTGTGCTGATTATGCAATAATGTTCAGGGTTTTATACTACGCAGTGCAAAGTGAACTGCATGTGTTTGTAGGTCTGATGGTGGATGGGTTCTTCTTTGCTCCGAGTGTGTTATAAGAGGATGAGGGACACTGTGAAATCACAAGTGGTTTTGCATTGGTGAAAGCAGTCAACCAGAGTCAATGCCTGTCTGACCCTGATTCTTGGAGGGCAGATGCTGAAATAACCCTATATTAATTGTGCCCATGAAATCTTTTAATTTTTCCCAAATTCCTTTTTCATTTTTTTTTTTACATTCTGGATTCAGAATGAAATCCACCAGCCGCAGTGGCTGGTAGACAAAAAAGTTCATTTCCATCCCTGTTTACGATCATTTTCGAGATTCGCCATAGCACGTACTCTGTTTATGCTATGGAGTGGCAGTTCTTACCACACATTTTACAAGATAAAATGTTTGTCAGTGTTACTGAGGATCTTCAAATCGTTCCCCATTGTCCTCAGTCATCTCTCCTTACACAGTGTCTCCTTACAACAGATGCGACAGTTGTCTTGTGGCGTTGCATCAGCTAAAGATCGTCTACACTGGACGTGACAAAGGCACACCTCCCCCAATCCCTCGCGATGTCATCGTCCATCACGATGTTTCACTGTAGACATCGTCTGATGACAAATTTGAAGAACGCCCAACCCTACTCTGGAAATGAAGTTCATGTGTCCTCATATAGTCAGACAGCAGATGCTGAAGACACATTGAGTGTCACTCTTGCTTGAGTATGTGTAGTAGATGAAACACACAGAACATTCATTTCATATTCTTTTTGCAGTTAAATATTTGCTAGTCCATAGTGTGATCTGAAAAGTAGATCACAACCCTACTCTTGATCCAAAATTCCTCTCGAATCATAAGGCTCCACCCTAAAGGGAATGAACATCATCCAGCACCAGCAATGGCAGGACAGACAGAGGGAATCAATGCCTGAAAAAGAAAGAGGATCTACATCGAAAAAGTCGATAACAGGCGGAAACACAACAGCAACCAATCTGTCCCTGTAGCCTTCCACCTCAGTGCTGTTGTTGTGACCTCAGTAATGTGTTTGGGGCAGTCAGCCGTGAATCATCATCATTCTAGCTCTGATTAGAGTGGGAGTCAATTAGCAGCTAAAAAAAGAGTGAAATATGTGGACAGCTACCTGTGGGAATATTACCAGAGCAAAAACAATGCAATACATGACCATCTGGTCAACCTGAGTTTGTTGCTCTTGCTGTGTTTTGATGTAAATATCTATTAGGATTTTATGTTGTAGGACTAAAACCAGTTTCCTTTCATAATGTTGATCTGATAGCAATGTCTCTGCAGTCACGACATGCTTCTTTCAGCTTTATATTCTGGTATTTGCATTTAAAAGGGCTTTTATAAATAGGATGGTACATACATTAATGACAGTCAAGAGGTCTTTGTGCAGGACAGATTTAGATTATAGACAACTGCAAAGCAGGTTACTTTGTCTCACCTTTAACTGTAATTCAGCTATTCCTCTGAAAGTCTGAGATTGTGAGACGTAATTAATTATTGAATGTATAGAGTGGATTTAACAAACAAAAAAAATGTGATTTTATATATTATATATAAGTTAAAGATTTATTGTTTTGACATTCCACAAATTCCTAAAAAACCTGTTTCTAAACCATATAATTGTTATTTTCTTTTTGTTGGTCAAATGGGAAAAAACACAAGACTTCTTAAAGTGACCCTTATATCATTTAATATGTGATTTAACAGTATTTTTAAAAATATATTTGTGTCAGTAATTATTTTTTTTCACTTGAAACTCTATGGATTAGTCAAAAATCACTTGGGACTTCTGTGCTCTGAGAAAAGAATTTGCTTTCGACGCCAGCCCCATATTTGAGTATAAATGCAGTAAGTGAAATGAGAAGTATGTCAGAATTTTCTCAGTATTCATAAAGCAGTAGGCAAAAAGTTCCCTGATGACCTCGTACTTTAAATGAGATTCTGAAATTCACATCCAGTGAACTCTATCCATATCCATGGGCCACAAGAGAGAAGTCATTAATTGCAGGGAAACTTGACAACATGACAGATATAATAGCCTATATTCAAATTTTGTCAAATTTTTGCTACTTTAATTTATTCGCATGTAGTATTATACTGTACCTCATTTTACTTCATACATGCATGCTCTTATCATCACTCACTTAGTTAGTTCTTCATCAACTTTAGTTCCTAGGAGGAGGCCTACTGTGTAGAAAGTAGAAAGAGGCCACATGAAAGGACTTATGAAGGTCCTGAAAAGGAAGAGGTACAAACTATTCCCAAAACCTGTGTATGGAAAGGTACAAATATATTTTTTTTGTGTGTGTATGTGTTATCCGCTATGTAGATTTACACCGATGACTAATCCAACACTGGAATATTATCACAAGAGCACACACACACACAGCTGCACTTAACTTAAAACATTAATGTGTAATATGAAAATGTACTTCCTTCGAACTGGAATGCAAATGATGATAATTAATGCATTTTGAGATGCTATAGTGTAAGCAAAACTACGCTAATTAAAATATTAGTGCATTTTGACTCTACAGTGATTCTTCTTTACTTTTGAAAGCTATTGTTATGTCTAAAATTACTAGAAAATTACTAGACTATTTGCTTGAAAAATGGGATTTAAAAAGAATGAATAAGCAGGGATTCATGGGCATGCTTGCTTCCATAAAGAATAGTTATAATATAACGAAGAGAGCTCAAAAAGCCCTTTTACCCTGTTTTGCAAATTTATAACATTCAGTTCGTGCAAACTATGGACAATTGTATTATTATCACATCATTGTTGAGACACATTGTATTTGACAATTTCAGGAGATTTAATATTTCTCATTATTCTGTAGCCTTGTCAAATTGAAAACATCAGTATCACATGATATACTTATTTAATAAGTAAATCAATTCCTAAATAAATGTTCACCTGCTTATTATGCATGCGTCTTGGTTCGTCATGTTGATTTTTGAAACTGTAGAAATATTGTTTTGTGCCTGCCTATCACAGCTCTTACCTCTAACAGCAATTTCTACAAGATGTGATTCTCAGGTATCCCCAGAATGTGTCTGTGAAGATTCAGCTCAAAATAAATCACAGTACATTTATTATGCCATGCTGTAAATACCCATTTTTGTCTTACATACTGTTTTCATGTGTCTTTTTAAATGCTACTGCTCCCCGCCCCCTTTTCAGAAGAGGGCTGTGCCTTTACAGCTTGTGCCTAGTTTACCATGGCAGCAAAAAACTGCAAATCTGTTGGTTTATGATTATCATCTCAGTCGCGCTCATGCTCACATGACATTGCAGTTCTTAGGCATTATGAAAAGTTTATTCTTTGCATGTTTAACAAGATTTGTCAGTTTAAACTTGTGGTTTTCACAGACAGTCGTTCTTTCATGTGAGCTGTCAAATACACGCAAGATTAAGTCAAAAACACACATAGTTCACATGCACACTTGGTTTTGCCTGTGAACGTAATGTGTATCAGTCTCTTGGTGTTGTGTTTTCGGTGGAGATTTGTGAAGTTCTGGTATTTCTTATCTATATGTTTAATCAAATGGTTACCTTAAACCAGAGCTTCAAATGTTGCAAGTAGCACTTATGAAGAAACGTTTGAGGTTTAGCAGCCCAATAGTGTAGTGCCTCTTTAAGAGAGGAGTGTGCTGTGAGTACATGTGACTGGTGTTTACTACGTGAAATTCATTTAGTTGGAAATGACTATCAATCCGGTGTGCAGCCACTTGGTTTATTATCTGGTTATCTTTGTGAAAAAATAAAAATAAACAAACAAATGTGCAATACCAAGAAATATCCTTTGTACACTGGGTTGCCTTTTCCGTGGAAAGAAAATGGAACCGTAATAAACCACACGGTTCAAGTACGTTAAGCCAAGTCTGCCACCGCCCTGTCAGCATTGACCAGGAAAAGAATAGGGCGAATAGACCCTCTGTGTTACACTGCATTGGTTAGTGCTGGGAAAGGAAGATGGATTTGGCAGAATGTATGGCCCTAAAAAGAAAGCGCTCAACAGCACAGTGCTCTTTCAGCAAGAGAGCAAAAAAGCTGTCCCTCACTGTAGACCTTCTTGAAAAAAGGGTATGGACTTTTGGAAAGATACATGACGATGGACTCGAATATGTTGATGCTCTAGGAGGAGTAAAAAACGAGGAAGAAAAAGCAGGTAAAGAAGCGCTCGCTAAGGAGACATTGTGGTCCAAATTTGCCTATATCGACCTTGAGTTGTATGCCGACGGTGCAGAGGAGAAATGTACTGAAGTGGAGAACACTGATGTGAAGTTTTCAGAGGAAGACTTTGAAGTCCTGAGAGAGGGTCTGGTGGAGAGAATCAAAATGTTTAAGCAGAAGGTACTTGAATAGGAAGGTTTTGTCTCTGGAGCCAAGACAACAGTGTATAAGCAGCAGCTATACAAGCTGGTCAACAGATTGCATGACTGGGTGCGGAGCTGGCAAAAGTTAAAATGGACAGAAGAGGTTGACTGGGGAGAAGAGGTTGAAGATGCAGGTATTGATGGAGGGCATAGCGAGTCCGGTAAGGGGCCTACTAGAGCTGGCATGCAGTCCCAAATTCCCAGTGTGACACCTGTACCCAGTACTGGAGCACCTGCATTTTTATATGCACCACCACAAAGCATCTCTGGCCTGCATCCCGGGGCGTATGGCTTCAGACCACAGATCAGTCTTGAAAGAACATGGCTGCCAATGTTCTCGGGAGACATGACCGACTACAATGGGTGGAAGGCTAAGTGGGAAGAGCTGGAACAGCTGGGAAACCCACTGGGGACGGCTGGTGTTACAAGGTTCCACCTCCTGGCAAGTCTAGGTGACAGGGTGAAGAAAGACTTTGTTCTGTCCAGCTGTGCATCAATGGATGAAATGTTCAGGTGCCTTGATAACCGCTTTGGGAACAAGGTGAAAATCCTGAAGATATCCGAGGAGGTTCAGGGCCTATCCCCGTAAAGGGAGACAATCCTAGGAAAGCAATTGAGCTGATTCAAGCAGTGGAGCTGGCCCTTAGTAACCTTGTGATTCTGGCAGATCCGTGAGTTGGTATCAAGAGGAGCAGCTACCGAGCTCACAAAGGAAAGGATTGGGTCCTGGAATGGCCCAATCTGGAACATAAGCCATCTGGTTGCCCTGAATCCTCATTCCAGCTCAACGCCAGTGAGGATAGTCTGGAACAGTAGCCAGGAGTTTAAAGTGTTGAGCTTGAACAACCTCCTGCACAAAGGCCCTAATGTCCTCAACTCGATCCGAAGTGTCCTGCTGAGATTCAGGAGCAGATTGTATGCTGCTCTTGGCGATATTAAGAAAATGGATAATTCAGTGTGGTTGAAAGACGAGGAGGTCCATCTCCATCGATTCCTCTGGAGGGACAACCGCAAAGATGAAATCGGTGTGTTTGCCGTAGTCAGGGTCAACATTTGTGACAAGCCTGCCGGATGCATTGTTCAGGTTGCCATGAGAGAGACCGCAAACCTGCCTCAGTTTACATCCATGGATGAAAAGTGCCGGATCCTGACAGAGGACTGCTATGTGGACAATATCTTCACGTCGCATGATGATCTCCGAATTCTGATTAAGATGAACAAAGGAGTGGAAGAAATCCTAAAAGCAGGTGGCTTCCCCCTCAAGCCCTGGGTCCTGACAGGCCAAAGTGGGAGTAGTGGAAAACCCACTGACTCCAGCAATGTCAGGTCAACAGAACCCAAGACCCTGATACTCCCCAACCAGATGCGGGATGAGGAGAATAAGGCATTGGGATTAGGATATGAACCAGAATTTGATAAACTCCATGTGTTGATGTTGGTGAACTTCTCAAGGAGGTGAGGAAAGATGAGGACCAGTCTGGATTTACGAGAGGATGAGATAAGAGGCAGCACCCCTGACCCTCTTACCCGACGCATTCTGCTGAGTCAGATTGCAGGGTTCTATAACCCTGATTAAAACTCTTTGAGCAATATGTAATGCTTGGCCAACTCATTTGACAGGAGTCTCAAAGCCCTTGGAGCCATAGGTCGCCCAATGGGGATCACGGTTTCCGATGGTAGCGAAGCTTCCTACGGAGCCATTCTTTATCTATGGTGGGAGACAGAAGACGGAATCATAGTGAAGCTGGTTGAATCAGAGGCCAAGCTCCCCCCTCTAGACCAGAAATGTGATGTCATTAAAGCAGAGCTGTGCTGGCCTGTCTGATGTGGGTCAAGGGAAGACAGAACGTCGCCGACCTCATCACAAGGGGAGCATCCCCTGAGGAGCTTGCTGAAGGACCAGTCAGAAAACCATGAAGGTGTTGTCTGTACCCTTCTATGGACAAAATGGAAAGCCTGGATCATGCAGGGACAAAAAACTGTTAAAAATGTGCTGAACAACTGTGTCACCTGTAGAAAGCGAAGAGCCAAGATGTGCCAGCAAGTAATGAGTGATCTCCCTCAAGAGCATACCGAAAGAGCAAGCCCATTCAAGTATACAACTCTCAACCTTTTTGGCCACCTTCGAGGTGAAAGACGCTGTTAAAAGAAGCAAGAAGGTCTGGGGTATTGTTTTCTGTTGTATGGCCTCAAGAGCCGTCAATCTGGACCTCACCAATGACCAGTCGGCAGAAAGCTTTTTGTTGCTTTGAGGGGGCATCCAAGGAAATTATGGTCCGACAGAGGCACCAACTTTTTTGGCGCTAAGCCGGCTTTGTGTGAGACTGAGTGGAAGTGGAATTTTTTACCCTGCAGATGCACCCCACAGGAATGGAGCTGCTGAGGCTGCTGTGAAGCTTTTGAAGAGGGTGCTCATGAACCTCGGAGGAGCTATAGTCTCTCACATGTGGGGAGCCTCCAAACTCTGTTTTATCAGGCAGCCAACTTGACAAACGAACGCCCAATCAATGCCAGAGCTCAAGAACAGGAGGATTCTATAGAGTACTTAACACTAGGGGTGTGCCGGTTTCAGAATTGGTGGTCATCACCAATTCTGAAACCGGCACACCCCTAGTGTTAAGACATGTTATGACGTGAGTCAAATGTGACGGTTCATAACATAAACGTCGGGGGGGTTATGATCGCTTGATGGAGAGAGAACTCTGAAGCTCAGATGCTGAAATTAATGCAAGCATCATGCGCTTCAGTCTATGTAGTAAACAAACCTGCATGTCTCTGCCATTCATTAATTCACACAGAGACGCGCAGAACACGGATTTATATTTTAAACAACTTTTGCGGCTTAACTTTTACAGATACTGGTCCATATGGAGATTTGATTTGATTATTTTATGCTAACTTTGGCAAATTCCATGACTGTCCATATTAAAATGCAAGTTTCATTTTCATGACTGGATTTCGAGATTCCGTCCTCGTTTTCTGCTTCGCGGAAATCATAGAGCAAATTTCAAAGCCGCTCCCGCCCGCCATCCGCTGATTGTTTTGCGGTCTATGGCGATGCAATGCTTTGCTGATGCGAGCCACAAAAAAAAGCCATTGTCTGTTCTAGAAAGGATGCAGCAAAGATATTTAATGCTAATGTATGAGGCATAGGCCTACGCTGAGTTTCATTTACGATGAGATGCGCTCTAGTTCACAGTGCAGTGCAAGTGAATGCGGCGCGCTGGTGCTTCCATGTCACGGTTATCATTGTCTGCTATATTTGCTTTTTATTTATTAAAATACATGCAATTGGTTGATGAAACATTTATTAAAATTAAGATAAAATTTGTACAAAACGGAATTCGTTTTTAAGAAAGGTTTTCTACAAAGCAAAATTTTATGAAGTGGTAAATATCATGTCTGACGATTTACAAAACTTCATTAAGTGGTAAAAACCATGTCTCCCAATATATTGCGCATCTTATGATCCTATCTAAAAAATGAAAATAATTTTTGATAAAAATTTTTTGTAAAAAATATTTTAATGACACGGTTTTGGTGGTTATAGAGTTCTAATGACGGTCTTCAACTATAACCGCCGGTCTCACGGTTATATACTAACCGTCACACGCCTACTTAACACCCTACTCCCTCATACTGAGTCAAGCTTCGCTTGGAGGAGACACTAGCTGGCTGGACCTAGAGACCCTTCCCTGGCATTGTCTAAGGGCTATTCAAATCGTTGTGGACCAGTTCTGGGCAAAGTGGAGGAAACTAGCTGGCCCAAATCTGTTCATTTGACATAAGTGGCACCGAACAGAAAGGAGTATAAAAATTGGCGACCTCATCTGGATTGCTTACCCAAATGCTTTGAGGGGTCAGTTTCGTCTGGGCCAGGCTCTGACAGTTTATCCTGACAGTAAAGGGATTGTCAGGGATGCTGACATCGCAACATGCTCAAATGTTCTGTGAAATCAAATGATAGTTTTCAGTCACATGACTAATTCGAAGACCTGGCAGGAAAAAAATCCATTGAACTGCAGCACAGGCCTATCAATTTTTCATCTGTTTCACATCCACAAATATTTAGATCTCCACTCAAAAGAATAAAACAAAGGTATGGGAATAAAATCCAAGTTTTGGCCATTTGCAATCCATATTAAGCACTGGCTGCAATATTTCAATCATTAAAAAATAAGACAAATGTTGTAAAAACACTAGGGATACACCGAAATGAAAATTCTTGGCCGATACCGAAAACCAAAAAAGAGAAAACCAAGGCCGAAAACCGAAACCGAAACACCGAAAGAAATTATGTCAATTATTAGTAACATTGCATTTATTGCTATGACCGTGTACTAACTTTACCGTGTACTGGCCTGCAGAAAGGTTTTAAAATGAACAGTTCTCTCATAAAAACAAAGTGCATTTAGGTGAAGTGCATTTGAAATTGTTCTCTGTAGGACTAGAAAGTGCATCACTTCTCCAGTAGGCAAGAGGGTTGTCACTTCTGGGGATGGGGACTTCAGACAGTTAACCATCTAGCTGTTGAGCAGTTGAGCTTGTCATCTGCCTGACATTTGAGAAATATTTGAGAGAGTGTATTTAAATAGGGCCAGGGCATAAATAAACATTTTTATGAAATTAAAGCAGAAATCTAGCAGAAAATCTAGCATAAATATGGCTACAATCTGATATTATGTATGTATATATGTTTGTGTGTGTGTGTGTGTGTATATATATATAGTAGCCTAAGAACAAAATAGCCAACGTATTATTAATATTTGAGGCACTTTCTTGCAGAATTCCACTGAACATATCAGACAACGAGGGTGCATGCCACTCATCTGGTGCAGAGACAAGCCTTTTTTTCTGCGCTCTGATCTGTCTCCTGCGCTTGGCGCTTCTCCGTATCCAGCGCGGCCTGGATCATTTCTCGTGTGCGCTGCCTTATTTCCGCATCCAAGTAATGGTTTTATAACGCGGATCAAGCACATTCGCGGTGAAGTGCAGAGGATCCGAAAAGATCTCAGTGAGACGTGTGCTAACAGACTCTATAAGACTGTACTTTTCTTTGTTTTTACTTCGTGGTCCGTCTTAATATCTTTGTTAGGAGACGCTTTAGTGCTGCGAATAAAGGAGTAAGAAGAGAGAGAATGTTCTCACTGGCGTTCCATATAAGTGAATGTCGTGGGGAGCTTGTGGTCTGCGCTATGCAGGTGCATGTGCAGGTCGCGGTTTCTGTTTGCGTCATCACAACATTTCGGCCTTGTTGTTTCGGTGATAAAAGTCTATCGGCCGAAAACCGAAAAGGCCATTTTCAGCCGAAAATTTTCGGTGGCCGAAATTTCGGTGCATCCCTAAAAAACACTTATAGTGCCTTAATCTATTTAAAACAGTAATATTAAAAGATCAAATTCTATAATCACTATATTAATGATACATAGTTATCATTATCATAGGCAAGCAGATGAGGTCGGAATATGAAAGCACTCCATTTTCCTTATAATGGTTTTCTATACTTTTTGTTTATATTCTGGGTTCATATGCTTGCCTGTACAAAATATACATCATCAATGTGTTTACTGAAAATCACTTTTTAATATCTACATTTTACTACATTACTAAGTAATGCAAACTGCCTAAAAATAACTTGTGGTCAGTGGAGCAAAGCTTCGTTCCTATGAGTGTGTGATGTCACGTGAAAACTATCAATAGTGACCAAAAAAAGTGTGTTTTTAGTTGTGAGGGAAAAATTATGTTGTTCAGCTTTCCATAGAACCCAGGGTTAAGGGAACAGTGGATGCAGTTTGTTTCTCTGGGGCAGCAACAGAATTGGACAAGTGTGTTGTCCTTAAACAAAGTAAATAAGTCAGTAAAGTTTTTATTCCTGTTTTATATCGATGTCACTGCTTGCAGACGATTGCTATGCAAAAGTTGTGCATGCTCAGACTCTTTAGCTCTGCCCACAGCACATGCTTGAATGTTTTTGTTGAGAAGTGGAACCCCTGTATCTGTCTTTTATAAATCTGATAACTATGAGGCAGAAACTGTTATATTCCCTTGAATGAGGGATGCTGTGATGTGTTTGTTCCTGGATGAAAATTCAGGACTGCAGTCTAGGCATTTAAGGGAGTTCAGGAACATGTCTTACTGATATAAAGAATAACTCTTCTTTGGAGTGGACTTTGTGCTTTGTAACTTTTTTCATTCAAAATAAGAAAAATAACTGTGGTAAAACCACTATAACATAGACTTTTTGTGGATTGTCTTTTATTTTACATGTTTTAACATTAGTTACCCTTGAATGCATAGATTGCATGATGAGCAGATCACTCTAATATATTATTGTAGTGATTTTGGACCAGTGTTTGGCACCAGAGATCAAAATTAAGAACAAAAGAACTGTAGGAGAGCTGACTTAACAAATATGGAACATCATACATAGAAATGGTTATTGTTCTTTTTATTTTTTGAGCCTTTCTTGTTAATCAAAGCTCCGTGGCGTGGGACACAATCCAGTACGTCTGTCAGATGGCTCAGACCTTGTTTTCGAGATGCACACGGAAACTGAGCAGATCTGTCTTTATACAGATGACACACCACCAGCTGGGCTTTTATGAAATCACACATGGACCATTGAAACAGCCTAATGACATTAAAACCACCAGACCTACATGAATTATGAATAATGGGCTTTGTAGTCTACCAGGCCTGATTAAGATGAAGGAGGAGGTGATATGGTTTAAGGAGATTTACTCATGTCTATTTCAGATTTGTCTTTGATGAAGGAGGGGGGAGAGCTGCTGATGGCCCTGCATGAACTCTGTTTGCTATGTGTTGCATTGATTTTTCCAAAGCAGTTTTCTGCTTAACCAGGGCTGTGTTTTGTATCAAGAGATTGAATTCACCGCATTATTCAGTACGTAATATTATCAGAAACCTCATGTCCATTCCATTCCAGTCCATTGGCTGATTTTTAAACTTCCAGTTTGTATCTTTTCTAATTAAGTGTAAAAAAACAAAAACAAAGTGTCAAATCAGGAAAAAAAGAGGTCATAATGCCTTTGCTCTGTGGGTCCTGGCTTGAGGATCTGTGCACTAGACTAACACGCAATTCTTACACCATTATTGAGCCTCTAATGTGTAGAGGGTGACGTGTGTAATATTCTAAAATCTTAAATCTGGAGACAACTATAAGTAAGCCATTTGTAGGATGTAGTCACTGCAATGCTTAGATTTATTCTCTTTTAGTTTGCTCTGTACACACTACTATGTGTATTTAATGTAGTTGAATTTTTTGGAGTAAATTCGGTTGTAAAAATCTATTGTCAAAATAGAGGAGGAGCGACGACTGCAATTAAGCTGCAGTCAGTGTGTACAGTACGTGACCTTTGAGACCATCAGTCTCCAAACTAAAGATGTTCTCAGAACTTCAGCCACAGTGGGGATTTTTGGTTTCCCAGAAACCAGAACACGCAAGACTGGGGCTCATTAAAGCCAGGTAATGACCCAGGTTTCTCTGTACTGCTGAACAGTAAGAGGATCAAAATGGGAAGAAAATCTGTTCTTCTGCAGAATGGGCTGCTGCTGCAGTAATGAGATACCTGAAAGGTCAGGTCATAAATGGGGATGATGCGGTAATATAAGGATAATGACTAGCAGGAAAGCCTGTTGCTGTAAAAACATTATGGTTCTGGTTAGAGACAAGTACATGTTTTCTGTAGGGGAGTACATCATTCTGATCCTATTTGACAGACTTTTCATTTTAGGTAATGTGGCTGAACTATGTTTCTGTCTCAATATGTCCTCAATATGTTTGAGTGTTTTTTCCTCTCCTTCCTGTCAGTTTGCTTCTGTGGCCATGAAAAGTGCAATTACTGACACTGATGTTTAGACTTTACATCATGTTGAGCATGTAGCTGGAGAAGGAGGAAAATCAGGCACACCTGGCCAAAGTAATACCCAGCAAAGTTTCAATGTGAGCTTTGCTTCATCCGATGTGGATCTGTGTGTTAGAAATTACTTTATACCAATAAAAATAGAGTTTGTTGTATGTAAACTAGTCAGGCAGCGGTATTCTCTAACGTGATATATCACGGTAATGAATATGCACAATATTGTTATCATGGGCACTTCTAAATACTGTGAATAATTAGATATTAAAAAATTATTCCAAATTTGGAATGCTTTTATGAATAATTTCCCCATCAACTGGTCAAAATGCACAACACCGCTGTATGCTGCTTTAAAGACTCTGGTAAGCACATGGGGTACACTCTAGAGATGCTAAGAATGAAAGCACATTCACTCTCTGACAGCAGATGGTGCTAAACTGCAGAAAATGCTGCCCTTACCATTGAAAATCCATAAATAAAGCAGCTTTTTAAAATATATTCAAATAATTTTAAATAGCCATTCAGTTTTGTGTATTTGCTATGGTGTTCATCACAGTGCCAAAAACGTAAATATTTAGACTTAATAGGCTTAGATTTTTTTTAAATCATTTTAATCTGGACTACAACATGTCCTAGATATTGTTTGAAAGTGTTTTGATTCTTTATTGTTCATTCACACTTTCCATTAGGGCTTCATTAGTTAACATTAGTTAATGCATTAGTTAACATAAACTGCCAATGAAAAATTCTTCTGAACATTCATTAATCTTGGGTATTTAATAAGACATTGTTGATGAGCTAACATGAACTAAGACTTGTATTTTTTTTTTTAAACAAAGATTAATAACTTCTGTAGCAAATGTAACTATTTCTCATTGTGAACCTTAATGCATTAACTAAGGTTAACTAATGTGGTCCTATTGTAAAGTGATAACTATTAGTCTTTATAGTTACTTTAGTATCTATACAGTATAGTATATTTTATTTTTCTGTATTGCTTTATTGTATTTAAATGTTCAGATATTTTTGTTATAAGAATAAAGTTATTTAACCTGTTATACTGTATTATGACCAATATTGTGATACTGTAATACAGTATAACGTGATAAAAGCATTAGCAATTAATCGCAACAGGAAAATTTTATACCAGCATATCCCTAATGTATATTTACATATCCCACTTTAGATTATAGCCAGACGATACCAGCCATGGTGAGAATGTAGCTCAATATAGACTAAGACATCCAGTCCAGACTGGCGTTTTCCCTCCTTGTATGTGTGTTTGTACTTATTTAGCTGCAAATGCCAAGTCTCATGCAGGGCTAGTGCTGAGCAGTACATTAAATAGAAGCAATATAATCGCACTATCTTTTAGGGCTGTGCGATCACCATCACAATCACCAGTTCACTGACAATGAAACGCATTCGATTTCGAATGTGATGGTGATTTACCACAAATCACAGGACCGGCTTTACTGACAAGATGCACATGATAATAGAATATGAATAATTGCACAGCCCTACTACCTTTGCTGATATATATACAATGTAAATATTGTGAATATCATGAAGTTACGTTATCTTTGTCATCTCATAGGTATGACAGATGCTTTAAAATGCTCCTGCACTCCTGTGAGTGACAAAAGTTTCATATTACAGCATGTTTTTTCAGTATTGTTTATTATAGCCTATCAAAGACATGTCTGTTGAACTGAATGAGCACATAAACAAAATTACTCACTCAGAGTTTTCCTCCCCAAAAAACTTAAATTTCACAATTTCACTAAATTCAGTGTACACAGACTAAAGTAGTTTAAGTCTTTGGTTCTTTCAATTGTGATGATTTTGGCTCACATTTAACAAAAACTCAAATTAGAATACTTCATAAGACCAATAACAAAAAAAAATGTAGTTGGCCTTCTGGAAAGTATGTTCATTTACTGTACATGTACTCATAGATTCACTATGGGGTTCAGGTCTGGTGAGTTTGCTGGCCAGTCAAGCACACCAACACCTTGGTCGTTGAACCAACTTTTGGTGCTTTTGGCAGTATATTGGACGACCACTAAAGTCTTAAAAGGCTGGATAAAGTTGGTTGTTTGAGTTTTATGCTATCTCTTGGCAAGCCTTTGTTTTGAATGCATCCCTACAAGAGTTTCACTTTTATACTGTTCCATCCCTTAAATGTCTTTCACACACTGCTCTTTCTCTCAGCTTTACAGAATCTGGCCATTGTTACCCTAGAGTGTGAGACGGGCAAAAATAATATTCACACCATGTGCATTATTCTGCTGAAAAGAACTGGAAGCTTGGATATTGTATGTGTATATATAAAAATATATATTTAAATAAGGGGTCACCATGACAGTGGTGTGGTGCTTGGGATGTGGGAAAAAAGAAAGAGACAAGAGAATCTTTGTTATGTCATATGGTTAGTTCCTGTGACAGAAATTGCGCTGATCACACTGTCTGATGGAAAGGGCTTCTTTTTGACCCAGTAAGAAATCAAGTAAGAACAGATTTTCACAGATAATCTCAGTGGAGATTATTTTAGCCATCAGATTAGTGATCATGGTGAGCACTGAGCACTCAGTGAGCATTTGATCGTGTCTGACAGTCATCTGTGTGGGTTTGTGGGCTGCTCCAGAGGATAATGCTGCAGCCACAGACAGTAAGGAAGTGGGTGTTTGTTAATTGAGTCTCTCTTATTCTCTTTATCCTCCCCCGTCTTTCTATTCCTCTTCCTTTCTCCTTTTAACTCCTTGTCTGTCTTCATCTTTCTCAACGTCCAACCATTTCTAATTATTGTCACTCTGTTTCTCTCAGAGGGAATCTGTGTGCAAAGCAACAGATACTTCATTTATTTTTCTGTTGATAGAGGTATAAATAAGAGATGGAACAAAGAATAGTGATAATTGAGTTTATGCTATTTCTGTGTATCACATTTTTCTAGGCAAACCCTCGTATTGTCAGAAATATGTTTATGCAGGACCATGTTAGTAATAATAATAATAATAATAATAATAATAATAATAATAATAATAAATGATATGTATATTTTCTTTTTTTACACTGCGTCTATGCAAGTTACAAAATGCAAATAATCTAAGTACAACACATTTTTTTAAATAAATGATGATTCTGTGTACACTGTACAGTATGTGGCGTGCCAAATAAATCTCTGACACTAAACTGACATATCATTCTTTCTCTTAAGAGATAAATGATTTGTGACAGTTGTCATGTTTGTTGTAAACTTTGTAACTATCAGGGTTGGTGTTCTTTAAGAAAACAATTAACTGATTTTTAAACAAAAGCAAATGTTTGTCCGCGTGGTGGTCTATGTAGTGATCATTGGCTTTTTTTTGTAAATAGTATCACAGTGTATGATAAAGTCAGATTTTATGAAAAGGTTGACACATATATCTAGGCTAGACTGATGTATCTAGTCTGATTGTCCAGTGTACAGTATTACAGGAAATGATACTATTTGTATATTTTTATATGTACTGTATGTGAGTGTATATGTCTTTCTCTGTCTATTTGCTGCATGTAAGATTGAGTTAGAGGGTCCCAGCTGTACTGAAGGGTGTGTGTAATGACTGTAGATTGGAGTGTATCCGGAGTGAGTCAGTGTGCCCTGCAGGTGCTGCTTCACCAGGAGCTCTCCTCCCACAGTCTGAGCCATCACAAAAACACCTCCTTTCCTCTGCTTTGAGCACCGAGAGATTGCTTCCCTGAGATTTGACATTACATGGTTTTTAAGGGAGCGAGAGAAACACACCAGGTACAGATCCCACGACACCATTTTGTGGCTAAGCACTCGAGTTAGGATGTGCCGGTTCATGAGTCCTGTTCATTAGTTTACTAAAGCCAGTGGCTGTAAGCGTTCTTAAGGCATCAAGTAGATGCTCTTGAGAGAGAAGGCAGCTGCTTAGATGTTGTCAGAAAACCTAATCCTAAACCAGTCCTATCGTGTGCTTGAAAAAGAGCTGAACATTTTTTTTATGACACACACTCTTGCACAGGTTTGTTACAGAAAGTACATCACTCAGTGACTCAGAGTTCAAATTAATTATTCAAGCCTTTTCTGTACAACACAGATTACAAATGCTGCCGTGTGTGTGAGAGATATTTGAGTAGATGTAAACTCAGTGTGTGCTCAGAGGATCTGTGTGTACTCTGTAATGTGTCCATGGACACAC
Source organism: Carassius auratus (assembly GCF_003368295.1). Lineage (NCBI taxonomy): Eukaryota > Metazoa > Chordata > Actinopteri > Cypriniformes > Cyprinidae > Carassius > Carassius auratus. The sequence goes on from NC_039249.1 coordinate 16,903,975, forward strand.
ACTGTATTGCTGCAGAAGACCAGTTGCTTGTAGTTTCCTTTATACTGTGCTCCTAAACTTTGTACACGTTCTATAGGTCATGTTTTATTAGACCAACTCTGCTCTGCTCCAGTTAGTCTTGAGGTCACTGTATCACATCGTCATGATAAAGTTGCAAACAAGCTAATAAGATCCAATCACAGCCGGCCTTCACTGTTTCCTAGTTAATCGATGCCTGTAGGTGATAAGCAGTCACTACAGTGACAGACGCCATGGTAACTTTGGCTTTGATCTCTCTCTGAAGCTAGAGATCATTGGCTGGAACACAATTGTGGCTGGCTTTATTTGTGCTTCTATGAATTGTAGATTTTAGTGCTGTCAAGTCACCTTTATTTATAATGTACTTTTAACAATACAGATTGTAACAAAGCATCTGAACAGCGTTAAATAGGAAAATAGTGTGTCAATAAAGCTAAAAGGCAGTTCATCATTGAATTCAATGATGTCATCATCAAGCTCAGTTCAGTTTAAATAGTATCTGTGGAATCAAGTCAATGATATCGCTGGAAATTAAGTGTCCCCAACTAAGCAAGCCAGATGCGACAGTGGCAAGGAACCAAAACTCCATCGTGACATAATAGAGACAAAACCTTGGGAGAAACCAGGCTCATTCAGGGGGGCCAGTTCTCCTCTGACCAGACGAAACCAGCAGTTCAATTCCTGGCTGCAGCAAAGTCAGATTGTGCAGAAGAATCATCTGTTTATTGTGGTCTTGTCCTGGTGGCTGTCTAGGAGAAAAGGACTTGACTGTGGATCTGTATCTGGGGCTCATCTAGTTGTTCTGGTCTCCGATGACATTCAGGGCTGTAGAGGTCCTCTCATACTGAATCTGGGTGACTGCAGAGACCACCTGATCTGGCTCTTTAATCTAGATTTAGTGTTAGTGTGTCTGCCTCCTGAACAATGTTAGGTAGGTTATTCCAGAGTTTGGGGGCTAAATAGGAAAAGGTTCTGCAGCCCGTAGTTGATTTTGATATTCTAGGTATTATCAAATTGCCAGAGTTTTGAGAGCGTAGCAGACATGGAGAACTATAGTGCAATAAGAGCTCATTCAAATACTGAGGTTCTAAACCATTCAGGGCTTTATAAGTAATAAGCAAGTTTTGATAGGGAGCCAGTGCAGTGCTGACAGAACCAGGCTGATATGGTCATACTTCCTGGTTCTAGTAAGAACTCTTGCTGCTGCTTTTTGGACTAGCTGGAGTTTGTTTATTAAGCGTGCAGAACAACCACCCAATAAAGCTTTACAATAATCTAACCTTGAGGTCATGAATACATGAATTAAAGTTTCTGCATTTGACATTGAGAGCATAGGTTTTTAATTAAGATATATTTTTGAGATGGAAAAATGCAGTTTTACAAATGCTAGAAATGTTGCTTTCAAATGCTTTCCAATAGCACTAATAGAGAGATACAACCACGATCAGAAGAGAGCAGGTTATTTGTAATTCTAAGGAGAGCAGTCTCAGTACTATGATACTGTCTATATCCTAACTAGAAATCCTCAAAGATTCAATTTTTCTCTAAGAAGGAATATAATTGTGAGGTATTATCTTGGACAAAAAAGGATTTGAGATCGGTCTGTAATTAACTAATTCTTTGGGGTTTAGTTGTGGTGTTTTGATGAGAGGCTTAATAACAGCCAGTTTGAAGGTTTTGGGTACATATCCAAATGACGATGACAAATTAATAATAGAATATGATCTATGACTTCTGGAAGCACCTCTTTTAGGAGATTAGATGGAATAGGGTCTAACATACATGTTGTTGGTTTAGATTATTTAAGAAATATACAATTACAAAAGAAGTATACAATTCTTCCTCTCTTATAGTAGAGAATGAGTGGAACTGTTCCTCAGGGGATCTATAGTGGGATCTATAGAGATTCAAGATGAGTGAACAAAATGTCACTCAACCGCAGAAGCCATTCTACGGATGCAGAAAACACTGATGATCATGGAATTATATTTAGGGCCGGGACTTGAACGCGATAATTGAGATTAATTAATTACACAAAAAATAGCACGTTAATTAAGATTAATTAATTACGGAAAAAAAATTCCCGCGTTTTTAATAACTTATTTTTGCAACGCGGAACGTTTCTCACTGGATGAGTTTCGGCGGACCGATTATACTGAAGCACCAACTAGCGTTCGCATATAACCGCAGAACACATCGAGCCTCAAGTATCACCTAAACGCAAAACATATAGTAGCTAGCGTGGACTTTACACTTTATGTTGAACTATGTATTATTTTGTTGGTGCAACATTTTATGTTGAACTCTTTATTGTTTTAGCCAAGGTTATTGAGAGTTGGACTTAGTATGTTATGGCCTCTGAAGCAACAGAGAGATGTTTTCTAATAGTCAGGGTTTCCAATGTTCTGAATGTAATTGACAGTATTGTGTTTTACTTAAAAAAACACTTTACAGAAGGTTCCAGCACCTATAAGCTTCCTGAATTTCTGAAACGTACTATTTCTAAATTGTTTCTAAATATGCTATTGCTACACTTAATGGCAAAAATTGCACTGGTCTGCTAGACTTGGTTGAACAAAATTAAACAATATTTTGTTGCTTAAGCTTATGTATTCAGTCATTATTCAATGGTATACTATAAATCCATGTGAAAAATAAATTAATTCTCACTGTTCTCAGGTCAAATATTTATATGCGATTAAAATGCGATTAATTTCGATTAATTAATTACAAAGCCTCTAATTAATTAAATTAATTTTTTTTAATAGAGTCCCGGCCCTAATTATATTTATTATGTTATGCTGAAATTGGATATATGATATGAGTCAAATGGTCTGGCTGTACACAAATTTCCATACAAACTAGATTCTATGAATATTAAACTGCAAACAAAAACCCCACATTTTAAATATGCCTGCGTGTTTCTGTGTGAATTAGTGCCACAGTTTCGTCTACTAAACACATGCTCAAGCATGTGTGGACGTATCTCGTTGTGTTTTAGGTGCCTGCTGTCTCACTCAAGATCTTCATTACAACCTACAACAATAAACATTTGGTTTAACTGGACGAAATTGACACATACAGCATAAAGTACTAAATAGTTTTAATACCTTAATGCTCAATCATTGTAAATGCATGGATCAGATCAACCACACAATAACTCAAAACACCAATTTTGTTTTCCTTTGTTTTTTTGTTTTCATTGGATGAAAGAAAGTACTTTGTTTGGCACAACAGAATGGAGCTATAGAAAGGGTATAGCCAGACAGATTACAGAGCCATCAGTGAAGAAGAGTCAATTTTCCCCCTAGTGGAGAGGAGGAAGATGACAGCATTTTACATGTTCTTTCTATACATATCCTGTCCTGTCCCATTATGTCTTAAAGTATTTATTTGGGGTTAAATTATGTTCATCAGTTTGGTCAGTACTAGAGGCAAAAATCTGCCTTCTTGCTTTTGTTAACAATCTGCAAACCCAGTGTTCTGTAGAGAGACAACGAGAGGATAGAAAGTGAAAATCAACTTTGATGACTTGGCAAAATGCTTTAGTTGTGTAACTGATTTCATACTAAACCAATGTCAATTTCACAGTGTTCATTGCTCCAGTGAGCAGGGGAAATCTGATGTAGTTTACTTTTGAACATTCTTTCAGTGCTGCGCAACGTCTTCACACACAGACAGACATCATATACCTCTGTAAATAAACACAGTTTAAATTCACATCTCGCACACTTCAATGCACTTTGTTTGAATGGAACATATACATTTGCTTCGAACTGGAATCATGGCAGAGTATCCTGTGATGTCCAGAGCTGTGCAGAGCAGGGGGTGCGAGGACCGGATTCAGCACTAGCCTATACATTGAGATTATTGAGATGATGATGATAAAACAAAATATTTTATATATTTACATTATATTGATTCATCTTTTGAGTTGTCAGAATGAGCAAAATGCATGTCTCGAATAGAAAGACTGATAATGCTCTAAGATATGCATCTGTGGGTGAGTTTTTACATGTGGTTAAAAGTCAGATGAGTGTGACAAAAAGGGAGTACAATTGTTGTCTGTTCTGAATGTGTTCTTTCTTTTTTATTTATTATAGCAGCTTGTATTCTCAATCTCATGCACAAAAAATATAAAAGTTCAAGATCATCGTCACTTTACTCTGTAAGAAGCAGTGAAAGCTGCCTGCCAGTGTGCATGTGTTTGTTTGGGGCTCTGCTTTCAGTGTACTAAAAATAATTTCCTACAGGAACCTGTTCTCCGTGTATGTATGTGTGTGTTTCTGCAGACTGTTGCTCATTTTCTATTTGAGGCAGTTTCGTTTACAAGAATCAAGTTTTACCCCTGACCCATGTCTGTTTCTCTGTCGCTCTCTCTCTCACATACACACTCACAATACAAACACAAACATACACTCACATAAGGAAGTGTCACAACAGGAAGTAGGGGGTGTTGGGGAAGAAAGATTTAGCTCAGAAAGGCACAGGCTGCGAGGGTCAGTTGCTGTCCACAGTAGCTGTGTACATGACAGAAACTAGAACCAATGTGGCAGGCCTGAAAGAGACCGAGAAATGTGGGCACACAGGAGGAAATGGGTCTTGCCCCCTACCCCTCCGCATCAACTTTACCACAGGTAAGACTGAACGAACACTTGCTTATCCCTCCTTATGCTTACTATTTGTACTTGTGCCGGTTCATTTAGCTGCAAGAATGAAGCTCTGATCTCGGGTCAGCGCTATGAAGACATCGCAGCATTTAAATTTGAAGCCAGCTGCAAGATCTAACAATAAGAACACTTTTCTGTATTATAATGTGTCATATTGTATAGTATTCAAAAAGAGTAGTATGCCCCATTTCATAGTATTAAAAAAAAACAATAGGCCTGGATGACCTATTACTATGCAAATTCTGGAATGTGTATTCTGTGGACACTCTACTGTCCTCTGAAGCCAAAGGTCAGGAGTTTGGAATGGCAGTGTAGCAATGCAGCTTGGGCTGGTAAATCATGTGATTGACCAGACAGTGACCCAGTACCAGTCATAAGATTTTATATATATGTATTGATTCATAAGTATGTGTATATATATATAATTTTTATATATATATATATATATATATATATATATATATATATATATATATAAAGAGTTTTCTTCTGCTCACCAAGCCTGCATTTATTTGATCCAAAATACGACAAAACAGTAATATTGTGTAATATTTAAATAAAAATAAAGAAAATTATAATTAAGTAAAATCTTTTAAATAATTGCTTTTTATTTGAATATATATTTAAAATGTAATGTATCCATGGGATCAAAGCTACATTTTCAGCATCATTATGACACTAGGGGGGATTATAGAAAATAATACTTTCATTTAGCAAGGATGCTTTAAATTGATAAAAAATAATGATAGAGACATTTATAGTGTTACAAAAGATTTTCTATTTCAGATAAATGCTGTTATTCTGAACTTTCGATACATCAAAGAAACCTGAAAAAGTTATACTGCACTTTTTTCAACATAATATTAATAAAAGTTTTTTGATCTGCAAATCAGAATATTAGAATGATTTTAACTGGAGTAATTATGCTTAATTCATCTTTTAAATCACAGGAATAAATTACATTTTAAAATATTTTCAAAGAGAAAATTTCAGAATTGTACTGTTTTTGCTGTATTTTAGATATGAATGCAGACATCTTGAGCAGAAGAGACTTAATCAAAAAATAAAAAAACTTTTGAATGGTAGTGTATATCCAAATTTATTTTACGCTCCTAATTAGTGGTCGATTTATATATCACCAAGGTTGATATATCTGCCGATATTTGGCATTTTTCAAATATCGGCATCGGCCGATACGTTTTTCTGCTTGGCCCTTGTGTTCGAGATGGGACTTTTATTTTGACGGCGCTGACAGCGGCAGCGCCTGAGTGCACACAGTGCTCACACTCTTCCTCTTGTTTACTGACATCATTAACAGTTCTGTCTAATATGGATAGAAGTCTGTCTAATAATCAGATTTTATATTGTTAGTAATAGAAAGGCAAACATTATAATACATTTTCGTTTGCCTGTCAGCATTAAGCAAATTCGCATTTATCATTTAAACAAATCTTTGAATGGGTAATGAATGTTTAATTTCACAAACCTTGCAAACTTTGCCAAATCCAGCTGTGACATCTTGTGACGTGTGCATTTTTATCCAGCATGATCTCGTGTTCTCTATGTGACAGTCGGTCTGTGTGAATTAAATGCTTTAAATTTTGAACTCCTGATTTCAAATTATGCTGCGCTTTATGCATTTGCCCACTGTAATATTCATGTCATTTTCTCTGTGTACTGTATGCAAAATGAATGTTACCCTGGATTTATTTGAAAAATATGATTGCCAATGCATACATTCTTCCCAGAGTACTGAGTGCTCTGTTGGTTACAGGCACAGTGTTTACTTCCTTCCTATTTATCTTTTTATTAAATATTTATTTATTTGTGGAAAATACTTTGTCATCTAAAGTATTAGAATGTTTATTTTACACATTTATTTTTTAACCCATTATCAAATGATGTCAAATTTCTTAAATATTAGATTAAATATTAAAATAAAAAAAATATTGGCTTTATATCTGCTATCGCCCCACCCCTGCTTTCCAAGATATCGGCATCTGCTGTCAAAAAAACAAAAAAAAAAAAAAAAAAAACAATATCGGTCGCCCACTACTCCTAATGTTCACACTATAGAAAATACCTTTTTTTTAAACAGATGTTAGGACCTGCTAGACAATAGCTATATGATTTCTGATTCAGCTTTTGTGTGGTCTTGTAGCATTAGTGTGTGCAGAAAGCAGAATTCTGGCCCATTATGTAAATGCAGGTTAAGAATATTCACATTTCTGCTTTCATCCAAAGCAACTTACATTGGAATGAATTGCATTTTATCAATCATGCATTCCTAGGGAGTCAAACTCCTGACCCTGCCAATGCTAATGCCATGCTCTTCTGCTAATAAAGTGCATGTATATGTGAATGGCACTTTTGCATCTCAATCTATGTTCTCAAAATAACTGACATACTGGTGTGCACGTACTTTGTGTACTGTGTCTGGCTTGTGTTTAACGGCTGGTTGAATTTTAGTTTCACTGTCTGGTTCTGTGTTGTTGAATGTATTCATGTCAGATGCAGTTAACCACCAAACCTGCGTATGGAAACCATCTGTGACCACCAGCTCTTATTTTAGAATCTCATCACACACGTGTGTGTGTGTGTGTGTGTGTGTGTGTATGTGAGAGACAGCGAGAGAAAGATTGCCTTGTTTGTAAGTAAGGGGATTACAGTTTAATAATAGTTCAAGTTGTTCAAGGTATTTATTGTGGGAACAGTGTGTCTTTATATATATATAATTCTTTTTTTTTTTTTAAACATCCATAATCTGTGCCTAGTTCAGAGACACTTTAGCTTTTTTATAAATATCATATTAATTAATCTATTAATGCACAATCTGATACCACACACTTTGCTTGAGTAAATAAATCAGTGGTTTTTAAGGACAGTAACCACAGTATGAAAATCCCTGCATGCGTGCAGTTACTCAATGTTACCACAAGGTGGGGATCCAGTCTAGAGATGCACAAAATCAGCATTTCTTTACAATCTATTTTTGACTCAAGCCCATAAAACGGGTTAATTTGATACTTGAATTAAGGTGCTATAAAAGAATGTGTCCTGCTGAGGTGCCACAGTGAAAATGAGTATAATAGATGGATTGTTGTAAACCGTTGTAAATGTCTCCCTGCTGTTTCTGGTGGTACTGTACATTAGATCAGCCTGAATCCAGGTTACAGTGGATCCTACATGTCACTCCTACACAGTAATATTTCCTACTCATCATTTCAGCTGTCCTATTTTCACCTCCTCTTTCCCTCTTCCTTCTTTAAGTAGCTTGCTTTCTCTTACACTAGCACACACAAATATTGCTAAGAGAAGAATAGCAGGAAACAATATCTGGTTTGTGGTCCAACCGTAATTGTGAACAACTCCATTTTTGTGACATAATTTCCTTCCTTCACAGGAAGTCTATAGTGAGTGTGAACAGTAGGTGGTGGAGTGCAGTTTTTCTGCTGGCTTTATTCTGTTGTCATGTTCTAGTACACAGTCACACACAAACATACTTCCCTTCAGGTTCTTGTGGTACTGTCCACAGTGTTATTTTAGTATAGCTGAGATACTATTATAGCTTTTTATTTATATTCTGGAATAGTTTTTAATTGAAAGTTTTAAAAGTGTTGTTGTATGTTTTTGTTCTTTTTGTTAATGTCTATATAGTTTTTGGTATAAGTTAATTTAGTATCTCAAGTTACACAATTAAAGTAGGTAATGGTGCCTTGGTGATTTTCTGAAGTAAAGTTTTCTTTTACATTTTGCATCTGTCATATATTTTCCTTGAGGTAGTTTATTTAAAGTAAATATATATATATTTATATATATATATCTTTTTTTTTAATGGGTTAGTTAACTCAATAGCCCTTGTCTGCAGTATGTACTGTGTTGGAGGTTGTGAGTAAATCAATATGTAACTGTAGAAGATATAAAAGAAAAAATGTTAAGAGACATACACACGTTTGCTAACACAGAGAGTGACAGAAATCAATAACAGCCGATAACATGAGCCTGTCTGTCTTTCCATCTTTATTTTTCCCTCATGCCTTTTGCTTTCTTTCCTTTCTCAATGCCAAACTGCATTTATTGACTACTATAAGATCTTCCTCCTACCTGCTTTCCTGTTAGAAGTGCACTCGCCCAGCAATAAACATATTGTTCTCTGTGTGTGTGTTGTTTTACATTTTGCGTTAAATATTTTTCTGTTACCTCAGATACAGACCTTTTGTTTTCGACCATACAGAGATTTCCAAATAACCATTTGTCTGTAAGAGACATTTGTGAACATAACCTGCACTACTGATCTGATCAGCAAACTGTGAGCGGCTTTGTTCCATTGTCAGAGTTGTGTCTCATTTTCTTCTATCAGAGAGAGAAAGACAAACCGATGGTGAGACAGAGGCAAAGAAGTAAGATCAAAAACAATCAGGCACCTGGAGGGGCAGCTACATTTGGGGTCCTACAAATGAGTCTCTTCTGAGTTTGACACTTCCTGGTGTGGTGCTATGTGTGTGAGTGTAACCGGCAGCTAAATCATATGTGTGTGAGTGCAAGCGGCAGCCACCGTGGGAGGAAAACAGAAGATGAGCGCTTGAAGAGAGAGAAAGTCATGAAGAGAGCACTGGAGGATCTCTCTTTGCTTTATGACTCTGCTTAGACTGGGACTGCAAGAAGATCCTGAGATAGGGAGAGAGGGAGGAAGGAAAGAGAGGAGGGGGAAGAGGAATGTGGGGGTTTGCTTATAGGATTAAGTGTCTTGAAGGCGGAATGGGAAGTGGATCACACGTGGAAGTCTGCAAGAATCGGGAGGACTGAGCGCTTTTCGTGTTGTCCTACCTCTCTTTCCGAGAGGCGGAGAGCAGGATGGTGCGACCCTTCTCTTCCAGTTTTTCTCAGCACGAGGACTCTCTGACTCTGTGAGTTTGGGATTAGTTACCATTGTTTGATTGGCAGCCCAAGGCTCCTGATGGAGCAGGAGCTAGGAGCAGGTTCACAGGACAGGGAAGAGGTCACGACCTCTCTGGCCTCCACGTCTGCTTCTTCATCCAACTCTGACCTCCCATCCAACCCACAGCCGGAGGGGGAGAGGGTCGCAGTGGGTCGCCGGCACAGCAGCAGGACTTTTACTGGGTTACGGCTGTTTGGACGGAGGTGAGCTCGTCATAGTGCACTTGTTTTTGTCTATGGGTAGATGTAGAGAAAGATTGCGCATTCATAAGAACTTGTGGAGAGTGCGTGTGCTCAAGTTTCCATTCAATGTTTCCATCTCAGACCTGCGCCTTGTGCTGTGTGTTTGCAGTGACAACACATCATGTCTGTAACTGTGCATGATACCTAGCCACACTGTGGCTGTGTGTTTACCCACTGACACTTTGTGTTGTGTTCAGGCTGGGCTGAATGTTTGGTGTTCTGGCTGTAGCAACAAAAACACAGTAAAAGTATAAAATAAAATATAATTGACATAGTCAGCTTTGAGTATTGATTGATTGGGTTTGCGAAACTGAACTGGACTGGAAACATACGTTAGTCACATCACTTTTTGTCTATGTCTATGGTCAGAATGCCGCTTTGGGAAAATGCACGACTGAAATTGTGCTAAACATGAGAATGCACCATATTTGGCTCTTTAAACAAAAACATATAGTGGAACTCGGTCTACCCTGTTATGTGTTTTTCTTAGCGCTTAACTTCTTTTTAACAGTTTTATCCTTATCTGTATATTTTAGAAGATCATGTGAATATTATCATTTTACATAAAGTCTTGTTCTATCAAAAAAAAAAAAAAAAAAAAAACTCCACGGTCCTCAGTGAAAGAGTGCTGACTCGGACATTCAAGTCAAACAAACAGAGCAGGGAGTGCAATAATTCTGAATAAATTGATTGTTTTTGTTACATACTGTTTGACTTTAAATGTAAGTTTAAATTTCTACATGTACAGTAACGGAAGTAAATGTGTGGGTTTTTTTTTTATGCAGTAACAGTAAAGGACTATTTAGTATAAATGTGATATGTTCAGATGATTGCATGTGTGTTCCTCCTACCCCCTACCAGTACCCCATTACATGTTAGTACAGTATATGAATTATCTAAAGTATCAGTTTTCTGCTTAGAGATTTGAACTTCTTCTTTAAGTGTCCTTTGCACATTTAATTGCACATAGCCTTTATAGTAACATCCACTTGTTTTCATTTGCTTAAAATGATGCATTGTTTGGACAACACTAATGTGGAAAAACGATTATGAAGGTATTATTTATTTGTTAATAATTAATTATTTTTTTCATTGTTGTCTGTCTAAGTTCCTTTTTCTTCTTTAATTCAACTGAAATGGTACCAGCCTGGTTTTTGTGAAGCTGCACTAACAGACCCAGATAATGTGATTGTAGCTTGATTTCGACCAGGATCTACACGCATTAAACACACTACAGTTGACCTCTACAGTGCGTTGTACGCTTGTTCCAAAAGAGAGGGGAGATGCATAATGTGTATTAAATCATTAAAATATTCGATTAAGTGTCTGACTCTAACTCTACTATGCAAAACCTGCTGTAGCTCGATTATAACTGTGCATATAAACATTCACTGAATTTGAGAGAAGATGAGCATTGTGACAAGATTGTGTGTGTGTATGTGGATAGGTTTACTATAAGCTACACTTAAGGGGCAGGTGTTAGATTTTATATCAGATATCACTTATTATTTTCTTACTTTTTGTTGAGAGTGTAAGATAGTAGTTGACCCATGCGCTCTTTTAATTGGCTTGGATGTGTGATTTGATTTTGGTCTGGTCACATCACGTCTGGTTAGGACACTGTGTTAGACTGGCCATCTATCCAGGGTGTTTCCCTGCCTTCGGCCCAACAGGAGGATGTATGTTTACAGTAGAGCATGTTTGCTAGGTAAACACAAGTGTGTGACTCTCTCAAACCCTCAGAAATCAGTGGTGGGACTCGATCCTGGTTTTTCTGCTGATTAGTCACCATTTATTTTTAATCTGGTTTCTATCCATCGAACGGTTTTCGAAGAGCAAACAGAGCACGGTGTACTGATAAAAGAGTGAGAGAAAGAAAGAAAGAGGCGGAGGGAGATGGTAGGATATGCAAACTCATCCCATCATCGCCTACATATGTAGAATGTACAGTCATAACTTAATAATGATGCAGAACATAAAGAGATCACAGAGTGATTAGTTATGTCATCAAGTGTTGCTGAATGGGAGGATTTGCTCACACATTAATGTCAGCAGCTCTAGAAGGTCTGACAGAAGCTCTTTCAGCATGACAACATTTTTATCACCTCTATTATCTCTCGCCTTCTCAGCTCTGCGTGCGTTCCCTCTGATGAGACGGCTCCCGCTGTGTGCTTTAATGTGCGTGAGTGTGTCGAGCTTATTAATTGATGCATGAAGATGATCAGAGATGTGAGAAGAGGATGTCAATCAGACTGAATTATTAACTTTCTCTGATACAGCTCGGTTTCCGTGAGATCGGTTTCTTTTCAGACAGATCAGAGGAATGATTATGAATGCAGCTGCCAGAGATGCTATATAAGCGTGTACAGTATGTGTGTGAATTGTGAAATGACTGTGTGTGTTTTCATTGCTTGGTATGTGAGATTATGCAAAAAAAAATCACAAAAAGTTTCTTGTATTTTTACTTCCTCTGCTCACAAACTCTGTTCACATTTTCATGCCCTGGTAAACGATCTCAGGCAGGGTTAGTTATGAAACCCCGCCCATTGTTTGTTTGTTTTTGTTTTCTTTATTTGTTGTATACTCAATTGAGTTTACATCCAGATCCTCTGTGACCTCAGAGAAGATGTTAAGTGCAAATGAAGGTGAGTTTGTTGCGGTATGTGTTTGTGTTTGTGTGTAAATACATTAACCGTAGAGTGCTTTAGAGCATGATGGGATATTTCTGATCATGTCCTGGATCTCTCTGCTGTAAAACAGCTAGTGTGTCACCATGTTAACCCTGTGTCAGGCTGGAAGAACTCATTCATCATGTCAGACTCCAGCTATCTGGGTCATCTCTACATATAACCCTGTGATGATGAGTGACAAGAATCCATGTGATGGGAACTTTTGACCATACTGACTCATCTAATTTACAGTATGTGTCAATGTCTGATGTACCCTGAGTCTACTCATACTTTTATGCCCCTTTTTACAATATGTAATATGCTATAATCATATATCAGGTGCCCCCAGAATATGTCAAGTTTCAGCTCAGAATACCCCACAGATCATTTATTATATCATTTTGAAAATGCCTGTTTTGAGTGGGAGCAGAAACACGCTGTTTTCTGAGCGCACAGAAAGGTTGTCACATGGCATGTGTGTGATTAAATTTCTAAGACTTCTCTCTCGTGTATTATTGTGCTTAAACTGTCAAATGCAAGTTTGTCAAAAACACTCGTACGTTACAAAAACAATCTGTGAAGGTAAACAGCTGGGAAAGAAATCACGTTTATATTAGATCTGTGTGGCAGAAGCATAATATACAGTAAATAAATCAATAAATCCGCTGCTCTCATGTCTCCTCTGAGGCTGGGACTCTACATTTCTGTCACAAGGGAGCAAAATCTGAGGAGCTCGTTTTTTCACAAGCTTGCAGTGAAAGGCTTACTAAAAAAATGACATACTACTGTAAATGAAAATGGTACCATTCCTCGTGACATTCTATAATTATAATATTTTTGTATTCCAACAGAACTGGTGGTATAGAGGGTCAGTACTTCTAGGATGCTACCAGGGATTCAGTAAATGAGTCGTTTAGTAGACTGATTCAAACTGATAAGAGTTGTACCCAAGTTCGAGAGTGTAGGCCTACATTTTTATAATGAAATGATGTCATATGTTACCTGCTGTATGCAGTTGTGATTCTTTTGGCCTAAAAAGTGTTTTCTATCAAAACACAAAACAGGCAGTCTGAAAAATCATATTTTTCACATTCTTTGCACTTTTTAGGAAACACTGTCAGTTCACCTTTCGTGCATGATCACAACATAGCTCTGGAGATATAATCACAAAAGGCCTGTAATCAGCAATGTGGTCTCCTCTGTTTGCAGTGCAGGCAGTTTGATTTCGATGGGAGTGATGCTTAAAAACACCGTTTTGTCGTGACACACTTAAACATATTCTTGACATTTTCTTGAATTTAGTTCATTTTAGTGCCAGGTAGCAGAGAGAGACAGATGGTCGCGATGATCCACGATCTTCAGGAGCACTTTCATTTCTATGTTAGGCTTGCTGTGATAGTGCTGATGGTGTTAAGCCGCCACACCAGTTACAATGCCTGACCGAAAAAAGCACCTGTTTGACAATATTTTGGATTTTGAAAAGCCTGTTGACTTTTGTCATTAATCTAAGGTGATTTTGGAAGTTTTTTGAATATTTGTTTCTTATTTAAGTTGGTTCCACATCGTTTGCTGATTTTTACTTTATTTGAACTTTGTGTCATTAATTTTATTTAACACCAAGATGTGTGCTGTGCCTCCAAGGTTTCGTACTCATTTTGCTAATACATGTTCTATGTTTCTTATTTATTTGTTTATATATTATACATGTTAGCCTATTTCCAGTTTTGTATACCTATGTAAACTGTATGTAGGCTAAGTTCTTTGTTATTTTATAGTAGGTATATAATTTGAAAGTGAAAGTAAAATGCACATGGCGCTTTTAAGCTGTTTAAAAGTTAAGGAAAGAGAGAAAAAGAGGTATAAGTCAAACAAACAAAAAATGACCAATTACTTTACGGCGAATTGCCGCTATTCAAAAGTGAAAGTAAAATGCGCACGTCACTTTTACAAGCTATTTAAAAGCAAAGGAAAGCGAGAAAAAGAGGGAACGCCCCCGCCCCCGCGGTGAAATCGGTAGACCAATTACTTGTGTTATCACACATCGATTAACCAGTGGAAAAATGTTCTCACCGTCCCAACCCTATTTTATTTATGATTAGTAGTGAGTGAGAGATGAGAAGAGAGGTGGGGAGGATGGACATGAAGGACAGACAGTGCACTTGAAGTAATTTGTGGCTTTATACTCTAGCTACAGACGATATGTGTTTGTCAGCACATTCAATTTCTCATTTTAAGTGAAGGAACTCTGTGTTCTTAAAGCTGGACTGAGACCTGAGCTGAATAATGCAGTGCAATATATATATATATATAAAAAAAGAAATGAGATACTGTATGACAGATGAGTGTAGTGGTCAGTGTGGAACAGAAGATGATCTGTCCTTTCTCCTCTCTGTGTTCTATTCTCTCTCTCTCTCTCTGAGCATCACTGCACGACGGCCAGTTCAAAACCTCAGCAGAAGCCAGAAAACTGAGCATCCATCTGTCAGCACCTCAGGACCCAGCTCTCCCTGCCAACTGCCCTACTTTACATTGAGAGAGAGAGAGATGGAGGGAGGAAGCAGAGGAAGGCTTTTGACAGTTCATTTAGAATCTGTGTGTGTTTATTTCTAATAATAAGCACGTCTAACAAATGTGTGTCTGTGTGGTGTGTGTAAATGTGTACATGTAAGCTAGCTCAACAGATTTGTGTGCCTGATATGTTGTATGGCAGTTAGATGCCACACACTATGGGCTGCAGTGGTGTCTTTTCCTCAACCTCAGACAGAGAGAGATGGAGTGATACTAATGAAGAAGGTAGCTGTAAAGAGCAGAAACTCTGTGTTATTCTGTGTTGAAAAGGAATGCAGCATAATATGAAAGTAATACTGCCAGCAGCAATCCTGACTCGCTATATAAGATCAGGGGAGAGGTGCACCTCAGAAGACTTAAAAAATCAAGAAATACACTACTGTTCAAAAGTTGAGTGGCCTCAGTAATATTGCTTAGCAGTAAATTGTGAATATTGTGAAATATTATATAGTTTTTGTGGAATTCAGAAAGGTAATTTCTAAAGAACAGCATTTATTTTACATAAAAATCTTTTGCTTTTTTTTATGGTATAGTGAACATGAATTAAAAAAACACCAAAATATTATATTTGCTATAAGTAAATGATCCAGTTTAAATATATATAACAGTTAATCGCAACTGAATTGGAAATCAGTGGAAAAACTTTTTATGCACATTTTATATGGTTTGGCTAGCTGTATTGATTTCTAGCAAGTAGAGAAACAGTTTTTTCATAGACAGTTCGCTTCTCTTATTTGTATGGTGCAGACGGCACCATACAGCAGCCGAAGCGAGAGGAGGCGTAGAAGCATCGTGCTGGGAGACGCTCAGAAAAAGTTACCTGCTAGGTCACTATTCATTCTCACTGAGAGGGGTGGAACAGATAGTGGGCGCGATGCTGTGAAAATGCTGCAGCTGAGTGAGAGAAATACATGTGTGGGCGCCCCAGAGAACACTGCCTCTCCAGGATACTGCCTATACCTATACCTATACCCTATTCTGTTTCTTACATGGGTCTTGTGCATAGATCCTGATCTCCATCAAAGTGGCTTTAAGTAAAATCTTCAATAAATCCTCTTTTATTTCTTTATTTTTTTATCGATCAAATATATATTTTTTTATTTTAATTCATGCATAACAGGGCTTAAAATGATTTTGGTACCTACCTAAAAAAAGACTGATAGTGATTCTGTGTTCTAAGGTACAAGAGCTCTTGGATAATGGATTAACTGAACCAAAACCTGCACTGTCTGATGTAGATTAGGCATGAAGTGCTTTATGGTTTTATATTGCTTAGTGTAATACTGATGAACTAAAGCATCAACTAAACACACACGAGTGGAATTCAAGCAGCAGCCTAACAGAATGATTTAACAAAAAATGGCTTATCACGCCAGGTAGCTAGTTCTATATCATAAAAGTAGCTTATTTAATTTATGCATTATATTTCAAGTCATATGATGGCTTCGTGTGACAAATTTATATTTTACTTGTAAGTCTTTAGTGAAAACGTTTCTACTGTATTTAGCATTTTTGTAATCTAACGTTTTTTTAAATTGCATAAATATAGAAACAGCTTTGATATCTGTGATGTGTTTCCATGCAAAGACATGCCTTTGTCCCTTTCTTATAACATCCGTGACATACAGTAAATCCTACTTAGATCTGAAGGGTGTAGATGAGTTTAGAGCCATATGCACACAGTCATCCGCCGATGTCTTTTTTGTATTGTGTTTGAGCACACCTGTGTTGGTTTAAGCAGAAGGCAAGAAGAGGTGTGTTTTTGTCATTAATCATGACATTCTGCCTGTCCGACAGGTTATTTGTGAGAAGAAACACCACCTCCTTACTGATGTGTGTCAGTCTACAGTAGAGGAAATATCAGTAGCATGGAATCAAATGTGATGTTTGGAAATGTTTGAATTACAGCTGGTCGAATCATTAAAAGAAATCACTAGTGTTTGGACAGTTTGATTTCAAGCTAATCAATATCCTTTATTTTCTCTCCCTCTCAATGGTTCTCCTAATGGCTAAATCATCTGTAATAGTTTAGTATCCATGTCTGTTTAAAAGCATCTCTTCTGCTGACACAGTCTCTGGGTAAAAGGGGGATCTTGTATCAGTGTGTGTGTGTGTGTGTGTGTGTGTGTTAGTTATACCCTCCTCTGGGTTTTCACAGTATCAAAATTTCATCAAAAGTAGTTAACACCAATAGCAGTTCCCCACTCGTCACCGCAAACACTAATTTGCTATTGAAAATATAAATATAAATACATTTACATGTAGATATGAACAAATTCAGCCTGCAAGTGTTTCTCAATTAAGTAAACATACCTTAATGTTCAAAAGTTTGGGGTTCGTGAGATTTTTCAGAAAATACTTCTATTCAGCAAGGATGCATTAAGCTGATGAAGAGTAACACTAAAGACATTAATATTGTAAAACTTCTTTCAAAAACATGAAAAAAATCTTACTGACCCCAAAAAGTTGTTTTCACTTTTCTTGTTAATAGTGAATAATGGAATAGGCATGTTTCTTAGGCTGCTGCATATGCACAGATTAGATCTTGTACAGTAAACATTTTGTTTTTTATAACTCACAAAGACAAACCTTCTTTGATCAAGAAGTATACATCCCAGGGAAGGCTGTGTGCTCTCCAACACATGGAAATATCAGCTTGATAGCAAACCACTGGTATTTTTGACATCACCGCTCTACCTCTGGGAATAGCAGCCATCTGCCACTGAAACGGTCTCTGATCCTTTTCCCTATTGACACACACACACACACACACACACACACACAGATGCTCTCAATAAGTTCACCAGCCACGATTCACCTATCACAATCTCTCTGTATCTATCCGTCCCTGTCTCAGTCTCTCCATGTTTTTCCATCCCTCCGTCTCATTCGAGGGTATCCAGGCAAAGATAAAGGGGAGTGTGGGAGCAAAAACACCAAAAATAATCTGATTCTCCAGGGCTCAGGCTCTTTAAGTCATTGAAAGTCCTGTCTTTTTGTGTCTGTGTTTCTTTATGTGTGCGGGGTGTCCCTTTTTACACGTCTCATATCTTATTATTATTTTCTCACTTTTATGGTTCCCCTGTTGAAACCGTGATCCTCTGACTATTCTTTCTGCTGAGTGTAAAACAGTGGTTTCAAAATTGTTTTTGTCCACGTTTAAAGTTTCATTACTACGTCGAAGATGAAGCAGGGATGCTTCATGTGGAGTAAACGATCTGGCCTGTTAAGTGATATTTGTGAGATGAATTGTGTTTATTGATGTAACCAGACAGAATCATGATCAATATCTACCATTTTCTCTGAAGCAAGAGATCTTGTTCATAATCAGACCAGGATAAATTTTGTTTGCTAAAAGCACTGGCATTGTGAGTGATAAAAGATGTGGCCATGGAGACTGGAGTGTCTGTGTGTCTGGAGTCTCTCTTTCTCAGACTGACCTGAGAGCGAGGAGCTGAATAACGGTCTGCTTGCAGGATGTTGAAGTGTGCTGTTTTAATACATCAACATTCAGACGCACTGACGTCTGTCTGTATGTTTGTATCTGGAACCTGTATTGTGTTCAATTTTTCAGACAGTCATATGTATTTCCGTGTTTTTTTTTATTCACAACATAGTGTTGTGGGTTTCCACTACAGGGTACACACCCCTTGTGGTTTAAGTTAGATCAGCATTCTCTCCTGAAGTTGTTGCATTATGCTGTTCCATATGTTTGTGTTTTGATTGTTTATGTGACATGTTGAAGCGGTGAAAGAGAGGGTAATGTTGGTGAGGGAAATGTACTTTCCCAAACATTAAACATTCAAAGTTATCTCAGATTGGGGTTTATGGTTTAAGGGTTTCTTTACACAATATTTAGAATAACTGTTTTATGGAAACAGTAGATGTCTTTGGTGTGTTCATGTTTAGATAATTAGGTAAAATACCCTATAGGGCTGGGTATCAGTATACAATAGATTTAAAAATTTGATTGAATTTGAATTTACACGGTTAATGGATTCAGTATTATTCTCAGGACACTATCCTGATGTACTACACATTATGTTGTGATAGGCTGCCATCTGGTGGATAGGTGTACATGTTGCAGAATGGAAATGAATACCTTCAAATTTGTTTGGTTGTTGCTTATCAAGACTGCATTTATTTATAAAAAAAAAAAAATCTGTAAAAACATTAAAACTGGCGTTGTCCTATTTGGACTTATCCTAACAGGAGTAGAAGGACATTTTTTTTTTAAAGCACATTTCATAAATTAATTGTATTCTGATACACAGTATAAACACACTCAATTGAGATATTTGAAAAGGAGACAGGATAGCGCAGAGACTCTCAAAGGGAAACTGGTTCAACACTTCAATGCCAATTCAGTGCTGAACAGCTGTAACTCTCCAAAAGTCGTAACCTTCTTCCGTGCTACAGCGATTACTGTTCTCTTATTTTGATTACTGTCTGTTTCACAAAATAAAGGTTTTTATTGAAATGCCTTGGTTATTTTGTCAAACATGTTAGTAGAAGTTTTTTTTTTTTTTTTTAAGTAGGCCTAAATATTTATTCCTGTGATGGCGAAGTCGTTGCTCCAGTCTTCAGTGTCACCCGATCCTTCTGAAATCAATCTGATATGCTAATCTGGTGCATTTGGTGCATTTCTGGTGCATTTTAATATCTAATTTGGTGCATTTTAATATCTAATTTGGTGCATTTTAATATCTAATTTGATGCATTTTAATATCTAATTTGATGCATTTTAATATCTAATCTGGCGCATTTTAATATCTAATCTGGTGCATTTTAATATCTAATTTGGTGCATTTTAATATCTAATTTGGTGCATTTTAATATCTAATTTGGTGCATTTTAATATCTAATTTGGTGCATTTTAATATCTAATCTGGCGCATTTTAATATCTAATTTGGTGCATTTTAATATCTAATTTGATGCATTTTAATATCTAATCTGGCGCATTTTAATATCTAATTTGGTGCATTTTAATATCTAATTTGGTGCATTTTAATATCTAATTTGGTGCATTTTAATATCTAATCTGGTGCATCTTAATATCTAATATGGTGCATTTTAATATCTAATCTGGTGCATCTTAATATCTAATATGGTGCATTTTAATATCTAATCTGGTGCATCTTAATATATTCATGGAAACTGTTAAACATTTTTTTCATGGTTTTTGATGATAAAAGAACAGAATTTAGGACTGTGTGAAATAGAAATCTCTTGGAACATTATAAAGTGAGTTGTCACTTTTGATCAGTTTAATGCTTCCTTAGTAAATTAAACACAAACTTTTGAACAGTAGTCTATGTAAATCAGCATTTTGTGATGATGATTTTGAGATGAGTTTAATGTATTTGCCTGAGAACACTGGAACAGAATGATGCACTTTAACTTGGTATCAATTTGTGTGATTAAAAAAAAACACTGTAGGCAATGCATGTCACACTATTACACCTGTAATGTCAGCCTCTGACCAGCAGGTGCCTCCCTTTATCAATTTCTTCAACAACCAGTGTGTTCATACATAGGTGTGTGGAGGAGAAGAACAGTATGAAGATTGAAGCATCAGTGGATATGATTGACAGCTGACCTTAGGTTGTAGCTCAGATGATTATCAGCTAATGATGTGCTGTGACACCCAGACAGAAGCACTGACAGTTGATGTGGGAGACGGTTATCCTACATCTGAGACAGCAGGTTCAGTTCACAGACGGAAAATAAATATACAGACAGGTTTTGCTCTTGTTCCTTGTTTGCGTGGTGACTCACACTCCCTCTCATTCCTCCCACTCCTGCACTCAGAGATGGAGTTCTAAATATAATCTCCTTGTCTGCTTTATGAAATGCTAATCTAAAACCCCTCTGTCTCGAACTATCAAACCACCGTGTCTAATTTGTGTGTTGGAGCAGTGTAACATTAGCTGCCACAGAGGCTCTAAGCAGCACCTTTACCATATAAGGCAGATGCAGACACACGCATGATTGTTCATCTAACGGCTCTTTGGTGAAGCATCTGCATAGAACAGACATTATGTGTGTGTGTGTGTGTGTGTGCACATGCATGTCGACAGAGGCAGAGTAAGTGTTCGTGTGGATTCAGGTGTGGGGGAAGGAAGTGTACAGTGTGTGTGTGTGTGTGTGTGTGTGTGTGTGTGTATGTGTGAATGCATGTGCGACTGTTCACGTGTGTTTCAGTAGAAATGCCTTTTTAGTTTCTGCTACCAATTACATCTCTTATAACTCAGATCATCACTTGTCTTATGTTCAAATTTTTTGTACAGTTCTCTGGGGGCGTTCAAATTTAAATCTTAATTGCATTAATAATAATAATAACTTTAATGCTACATAATTTTTTTATTTCATTTTAAATAGAGCTGCATGATTTTGGATAAATTGGACAATTTTTTTTGTCTCAAAATGAGATCACGATTTTCCCACAATTCTAAAATAAACAAAATAATGTGTGACAAAATGTTAATTGGTGCAGTAAACGTTTTTAATGAATTTGAGTGAATTATTAAACATTTTAGTATATAATATATATATTTAAAATATACGATATTTAATACGCCCGTTTTTTATATTAAAATTATGAACAAGTGGTTTGAATGAATGATTCAGTGACTCGACGTCACTTGTTTCATTACTGGATGAATCAGCGTTTTTGAACGACTCTTTTAATGATTCTATGGCAAATAAAAAAATTTAACAGTCACTTGTTTCCTAGTGTTACGTGGCGATACAGTGCAGTCGACACAAATGTTATTTGATGCGCCAGTTTATTTCATAAGATGAGTAGCTCTATTTTGATCGCTAACATAGGCATCAGTGTTTATATCCTAAGAATAACACTTTCATCCCAGTATTTCTGTGATAATATGAATGACTGCAAGACAGAAATAATGCTGTGTAGTTGAAAAGGCTGTGAAGCTGTTTCTTACCTAGACATGCTAACTATCTGTGCATATGTGTTTGAATCAATATTGCCATCTTTTAATGATTACTTGTGCAACGGTAACTTTAAAAAGGAATAGTGTTGAAAAGCAACCGTATAGCAAGGTGAACCGAACATGTCTAAGCTGATAAAAATGTATGCATTCAAAGTTTTGTCAGTTCTATGTTGACAACTCTCTGAGGATTTTTACATGGTAATGGATATTTCAAATGTTTTTGGTCTTGGTGGAATAGATTAGTATGGCTGTTCTATTGGTTATTGCTACTGCCAATACATACGCTGCTACGGTGCTGTGAGTATTTAAGACATACTGCTGCTGCACAAATAGCATATAAAATAACCCATAGCAGATCCATCCAGGTGGAGCTGGGGGAGGTGGAGGGTTTCAGAGGAACTATAAAGGAACTCCGCAAAATACTCTAGTAAATGCTAGCCAGCCATTTAAATGTAAAGCAGCAAGTTCACCGGCTGCAAATGCACCACAAACAAATCAGCTTGTGCTATAAATACCATTAATAATATTAGTCTCATGATGCAACTTGGTATTTAAAACTGTCTCCCAATACAAAAATATAAATACCCTCAGAGGGTTATCCTCGATCAAAAAATAGAAAAAGCAGGTCTTTGGAGCTGAAATGTGCACAATTAGACATAAAACATAATAATAGAAAGTTTGCATGTACATTCCACTATGCATTGGATTGTGGGCACTTTGCAGGCAAGTTCATGAAACTTATACTAAAAGATAAAAAGTGAGAAAAATTACAGGAAAAAAATTGTAGGTTAATCAGTAATTCAGAAAACTGAAACCTTTAATGTAAGGGTTTTGACCTTTCTTGACAAATTTCAGTTTTTCTCGCGCATTTTGTGAAACAGAAACTATGAAACTGAGAGCATGGTTGTGTATATGCTTGCATGCTTTTCTGTGCGTGGTAGATGCCGTAAACAGCTCAGTCTGAGCTAGGTCTATCAGTCATCATAGGACAAAAAGCTGTTGTGGTCCAACCACACGGGCAGCATTCAGACGCACATACACACTGCTTGCGGCAGTGGCATCACACTCTGATCACACTTTCCCCCGGCACAAACACGCATACCCATGTGCACATCTACACATACACACACACTTGCTTTGACACTTATACAGCTGGCTTGAGGATGTTTGTGGTTGATGTCCTCCCCATAGGAAACCGGGTGTGTGTTTGTGCGTAAAATAGTAACCTTGCTCATGGGCTGGTGGGGGAGTTGAGAGGATGTGAGCTCTTTAAAACAGACAGTCGGAGATGACCTGTGTCTCTTTTTTTTCCTTGCTCTCAGTATACAGAAATCCTGATTGATTTCCACAGAAGTAGAAACCTGTAGCCGTGAGACACTTTCAGAGCATTTGATTGTGGTTAATCTCTTTGTCCAGTCTGACACAGTGAGTGTGAGTTTGGGACTGGACTGTATGTTTGTCCAACCAGTGGCCAACAGAGGGAGTGTTTGGGGAAAATATACTCATCATTTTTGCACATAGATTTGATGCAGAAATTACACACTTAATCTTACTTAAACGCGGTGTATTAAAAGTTAACTGGATTATTGGGAAAAAAGATCAATTGAATTACTATATAATTGCATATTGCTTTGGGACTCTAAACAAATTGTGTTTCAGATGGATTCACATCACCTTAAAGGAACAATCCACAAAATAAATATTCTGCCTTTGTTTACCCACCTTCACGTTGCTCTAAATCCGTAGGACTTTCTTTCCTTTCTTCTGTGCAAACACAAAGATGTCCCAAAAATGTATTTTTTGGCCCATGCAATAAAAGGCAAAGGGTTCCAGTGTTTTTTGGGCCCTCTCCAAAATATCATTTGCAGAAGAGAAAACTTCATGCTGGTTTGGAACAACACGAGGGCGAGCAAATAATAAAATTTTTCAGACAGAGATAAGAGTTACTGTAAATCGTCTCACCAGCTTGCTGGTCTTATTTCATCATAGGCTTAATCATTTCTAGGAGTATCTGTAAACATATTTGCACTGTGTACATTAGGGGTGTAACGGTACGTGTGTTCGTACCGGACCGTTTCGGTACAGGGCTTTCGGTATGGTGCACGTGTGTACTGTATGCAATATTTTGTATTTTCGGAACATAGGTTCATTGTCGTGTTTCCAAATAAACATATTAAGTGTCGCAAGTCTCTGCGTTCAGTGCAAATCCCACCCTGCAGCTGATGCCGGCGACACACTGGATGCGTGGCGCAAGCGTTTCAGCTGCGTGGCATGCCTGCGAGTCGCGCGGAACACGCGTACATGCTAGAAATATAACCGACGCCTATTTTTCACCCGACACGAAAGCGTGTTGGAAGCGTTTCCAGGCAAAATAGAATAGGAAAATGTTTATATGTCATTTTGTACACAAATACATATTAATTCATGACACTTTGATGTTTGAAAGTCTATAGGTTGACATATATTCAGATATAAATGTAATTTAAAAAATAAATGAATAATTAGCGATTTTCAAATATTGCACCTGTCAAATATAGTCTATTTTGCCGTCAATACTGTTGACAGGTGCAGTATGCCAGTGTGTCACCGGCCTAATGTTTTCAAACGGCATCACGCGAGTGTGAAGATCACTACAGCTAGGAAAAAAAAACAACTGCAATCAAACGCAGCTCCCGTCGGCATTTAAACAGACCTTTGCTCTTAATTCCGATCGGTCCAATGCAATAACGAAATCTGAGCAGATCTAAAAACTGAAACTGTTGCTGCCCTTTACACTTTGGAAAAGTTATATATATATTTTTTTCAATATGAGCAGGTCTATAAGCTGGGATTGGTTATGCTGCACTGTAATAGTTATTTATTTATATTTTTCATTATATTTTATTATATGATATTGGTTTGAGACTGAGAGTATTTTATTTAGTGGAGAACTTTGCAGCAGTATTTTCTTTCTTATTCTTTTTTATTTTATGTATATTTTATTAAAAAGTTTTTTAAAAAAGTGTAAACAAATTGTTAAAAAAAAGTTTATAGTAATAAACAACCTGCAGTTTAATGTTTGCATTTCTTTCCCTTACTGTACTGAAAATGAACCGAACCATGACTTTAAAACCGAGGTACGTACCGAACCGTGATTTTTGCACACCGTTACACCCCTAGTGTACATACATATCTGCTGTATGTACATGCTACTACTGTATACAGTAGGTTCAAAATCTAACTGAGCATATGTTTTCAAGTTGTTGGATGACTCTGATCTGCATACATGATAGGTGTTTGTGTCAGAGGAAGCCTGCTTCGTCAGTAGAATCTCTGTCTCTGATCCCTCTCTTTCGCTTTCTCTCTCTCTCTCTCTCTCACCAGCTCTCTTTTTGACCCTCCCTCTCTCTTAGGACAGACTGCATGCTCTCTCTTTCCCCTTCCCCAGTCAACCTTCTTTCTGTCTCCATTCTCCTGTTTTCTCTCTCTCACTCTCTCCCCCTCTCTCTTTTGCTTTCTCTAAAAGTTATCTGGTGTGGAATGGAGAAGACGTTTGGATGATTTTGACTCAGCCATCAGGTTGTACGTTTCTTTGACTCTTCTCTCTTGAGTGCAGTGCTGTGTCCTTTAGACTGTGATTTGTGCTAACAGTGCGTGTGGGAGACTGAGACATGTGAGCTGTATTAGGTGAGTCTGGTCAATCTCAAATCATCTGCGGCTTAGTGACAGTGACTCTAATCTCATTGCTGTCGGATTCTTTCATCAACTGTTGCTGCTGTTGTTTGACAGCATTGTGTTGTATGGTCCTGTGGTTCGTAGCTGTTTAAAGCCAGGTGTCATAATCTGTATATTTGTTTCAGAGAGAATAGAAGATATTGCAAGCTGTTGTTGTTAGCAGAACTCTTCCTAACCCTGCCAGTGAAACTCTAAAAATAGTGCACTTACTGTATGCATGTACACTTGAGTTTGTGTATATAAATAAGACTCCTTAGTACAACCACTGTGTTAAAAAAAAGGAAAGTCTTTTAACTGAGTCAAGCAAATGATTAAACTACTGCGGTTATAGGCCAATGACTGTATTTGAGCGAGACAGGGAGACTTTAATTTCTGTCATGCTGACAAAGAGATAACTCAGATATTTAAACCTCTTATTGCAGACTACATAGGTTATTTATTTAGAAAAAAAAGATAATGGCTCTGACCATAATTTCTGATTGCATTAGCTCCATCTGAAGCCTAAAATGCAGATATATTGCACATTTAAGCAATTTTGTATGAGATGCTGTGCTATAGTATAGTCAAAGCAAAAGGGCACCAATAGGAATAAGTGTTTTCATCCAGATTAAATTGTGATTTATTTCTTTTTTCTTTTACCCTTGGTTGAGTGTTTTTGGCACTTTAAAATGGGTTTTTGAGTACAAGGGTGGGCACGCACCGTTGGTGGAAAGTTCTACCAAGGAAGAAGACGAGAGCAGACTAAATGAATGAATGAACGGTGACAGCATGGGAAGAAATGAGAGAGAGGAACGGGAGCTCAGACAGTGTTAAAAGCCCAGACGTGATGATGTGACAGCAACACCACTCATACAGTGCATGTACTCGGCTACTCAAATACAGGGTTAGAGAATTTCATGTTTTATAAACTCAGAAACCGTGCTATTTATATGACAGATTACATTTTCTAGACATGTTTTTATGCGCACATTCTTAAAAGCAAAACACTTTTGAAATGTTCATTAGTCTTTGTGTGCGTGTGTGTGTGTGTGTGTGTGTGAAGATCTTTAGTAACATTATTTGGATTTGAACTAATCAAACTAGGAAATGACCTAGTTTTCCCTAGAAGATCATTATTATGAGTTAATCCATTTATCAACCCAAAATTGGTTTATAATTGATGACAATAAGCAGTTTATCAAAAGAAGCAAATATTCCACCTCTGTTAATTTTGTTTCACAGTCACCATGCAGACTTACACATTTCCGAATCAGCTGCAGAGACACAGGCTTGATGAACAGTGATGATAAAACTAAAGACTCTTTGGAGATATGAAGGATGCAATAATTACCAGGCTTTGTCAGAACAGTCAGAGATGTAGGTGCAGAATGACAAATTATGCATAAAAATATGTCTTAAAGCTGGGTCTGCTGAATTAACGGGTATCTGTGCTAATCATGAAGACATGCCAAACCAGACACCAGCTTCAACGCTTTATTTATATGGATCCCCCACAAATGTTGAAAATATTCAATTACGCATGTAAAACTACATTTTCTAAAATGCCAAAATAAATCAGGATGGAGGTGGAAGATTAGGAAATATATACTTTGAAATTGAAAAGCGCTTTCCCCGCCTCTCATTATATGCTGTTATAGTAAGAGAATATGAAGTGTGTGTAGACTTGGGTCATCTTTGCTCACATTCGGTTGTAACCTACAAGCGCCCTGCAGTGATCACCAGTGCCGAGGTAATAGAGAAGAGGTCGCGTCTGACTCATCCACTCAAAAACAGACTCAATTGAGTTTTTCAGTGAATGTAGTTTCACTGAAATTCACAAAGGGATTTCAGAAAAGGGACACAGCAGCCCTTAAGCACACACACACACACACACACACACACGTGGGGTTATTTTGATGGCACACACTTCACAGAGTTGAACAGTGATGTTGAGACAAGTCGAGGCAAGGTCAGAGCTTCACATGTATAATGGCCTGCAACAACAAGGCAGAATGCAGTCACAGCACATGAAAGCGACTGCTGCAGCTGAAACCACTGACAGCTAAAACCAACAACCAAAAGTAGGCGTTAATCTCATCAATGCGGCTCTGCTAGCTGGCGTCTCGTTTAACTTCGCTTTCCCCTCGTAAAACGTGCATGTGTGTGCATGTGTGTAGCTGTTAATCAACTTCTTTCTAACCTCTCCTTCAACCTCCAAGGCCTCCTCTCATCTCATCTCCTCTCCTCTGGTAGATTATAGTACAGTTTTACTAGCACAGGTGTTGTGTTATCTAATGCATTTGTGTGGAGAGGTGCAAACTTCACTTTACAAACAAAGCAACATTAGCACAGTTAATCTGTTCCACTGTGGATCTGAGAGTGCGTGTGTATTTGACACAGAGGCACGTCATAGCCAGAAACTGCCTCTGTGCTCTCATGTAAATATTTACTCAAGCTGAAATGAGTCTCCTTCTCTCCCCCGCCCCTCTCTTTTGCCCTTTCTCTGTTCCTCTCTCCCTCTTTCTGTTATGTCTGTGGTGAGCTATGGTAAATTTCAGACATGTGATTGGGCCGAATGGCATGTAAGTGTGATTCTACACCGAAAAGCAGTACGCAACAGAACAGAATTCAGAAATGGAAACCAGGGACATTTCCAAGTTGTGCATTACACAAGGTTAACCACACTATGTGGAGTGCCTTAAAACAATGTAATATCTACTAATAGTGCAATAATAAATCTGTGAGTTAGGCCTGGCGCGATAGTCGATAAATCAATTAATCGCAAGATTAAAAAAATGAGCTCTTATATTTTCGGCAGCGATAATTTTTTAACATTTTTATTTAAAAAATGTAACATGTCATGATGTGGGGTTAGTCTGGAGCACAACCTGTGGTCACCCCGTGGCAGAAAACACACTCTCCGATGGAACAGATGTCCCGGGAATAAAAAGATAACGTCTCGCTACAGTGGCCAGCTTTGGGAAACGCCTTTTATTTGCTTGTGGATGTTTGCGTCGCAAGTGATACTGCATTGTACTTGCACTACTGCTTTATTTTAATACCAGTAGCAGATTTTGCAAGTAACTTCGGTGCCCTTTCTGTCAAAATGGGCCTACTTTTCGCTCGCTTCGTTTGGCTTGCTCAGCTAAATATGTCTGTAGGCGTGTGGTTGCATATGTCAAGGCACTCGCACGCGCACGCTCGTTTTCTCCTTCTTTCCAAAGCGCTCATCCTGCGTCTGTCATTGCTAAGCATCCATCAGCTGCGAAATCCATTACAACAAGGACGTTTCAGCAATGGATTTCCACCACCGAAAAACCCTTGCTGTAACTCTTTAAAAGATTTATTCACGAAGAAAAGTAAAAAACTCTGTTTGGGTGCACCCAATTTTTGAGTTGGTTCTTATTACGTGACTTGGTTCGCTTGCGTCGTACTGAAAAATTGAGATGTTTTTAACTAGATGTGGTGCGGGCACGCTCCTGCAAAAACGAGCGCTTCTCTTCCATAATGAGCGTGCATACCACTTTTGAAACAACGAACATAAGCACAAAAAAAGACGTGGTATGTGAATGGCCCCTTCATCGGTCAAAATGTTTACTCTCGGTTAACGGTTAAACGGTCAATATGCATCCCTAACTGGGATATAAACATAATATAACATACAAACATACAAAACTAATTAATTTTAAGCCACACAAAGTCAACATATTTGTATTTCTTGCTCTGAATCTGCCATAAAATAAAATAAAAGTTTACTGATCTTTGAAAAGGTGTACCTGTGTTATTATGCCATTATAATTATATTAGTTGAAACTGGTCTTAGAATGACAATATTATCATTTATCGTGATCATTTCTTGGACAATTTATCGTCCAGCAAAACTTGCTATCATGACAGGCCTACTGTGAGTTTTATTATTGCAAAACCAGCAACACTACCCCTTGATGGTTAGTCATATAATGTAGCGATCCAGTATCTTCATTTTATAACTGCGTGATTCCTTGATGTGCAAAATGACTGTATATATGTGGATTTGCTGCTTAAGAAAAATGTCTTAATTATTAATGCTGGAAACTATGATGCATTTTGTTCAAGAAAAAGTTGATGAAAAAGTTAAAAAGAACAAAATGTATTACATTTTTATTGAGAAAATCTATTATTTTTATAATTATAATTTTTTTAAATGTAAACTTATATTACTGTTTACTTCATGGTTATACTACATTTCAGAGTCATTCCATAGCAAATTTGATTTGTATTGACAATTGGTTTTACGGAACCATTTGAAACCAACATTAATACAAAAAGTGTGCTGTTCCTTTTGTTTAATGTAATCTCTCTTATTTGTCAATGACCCATAAACACATAACACTTCAGTGTAGTGTGTGTGTGAGTGAGGAGGGAGACAACTGACTGCAGACCGTTAAGCACTTCCTCTTTCCCATGGTCTGGGGCACAACCCGAGAGGGACAGCACTGTCATAATCACACACATCACACGAAATCCCTAATGGCAAGCAGAAAGAAATCAGCTGCACAGTGCACACCCAGAGTTCAGTGTCCCTCTGGACAGGCACACATGCGCTCACACATCCAGTCATATACAGTGAAGCTCAACTCACACTCGATTACAAAGTGTTTGAAGTTTGTGCCTGAATATCCTCTCTGTGAACTTCAATGTCTCTTAACTGTTCATGAAAACAGTCAGTGCTTAGGTGTTGAGAAGTGATTATAAAAACAGCTGACTGCTTATCCAACAAGGACATTTTGAAAATCATTTTTAACTTGAATATTTTAGTTGTGAGGCTTTAAAGGGGATGAATTAAGAGAATTATCTGATCTGAGAGGATTTTAGACTGCCGGCACTGTCAAATCTCAAGATAATTGTTCCCTTTTCAAGCATCAGCACTCCAGCCATCAAATACTGCTTGTGTAAAAAAATCACTGCCTTCAGCAACACATTTCAAGACAATTGCTGTCAGAGTTCAATTGTATGCTGTAAGCAGTTTACCCATTGAAATGCATAATCTGTATTGGCCTAAAGTCATAGTTTTGTTCTCTCTCTCTCTCTCTCTCTCTCTCTCTCTCTCTCGCTCTCTCTTTCATATATATATATGGTGATTGTTGAATATCTGTAATTTGAAGGGCTGCATTCTGTCAAGCCGCACTCTCATGACATTTTTTTACACACAAGCTGTTACTAGACTGGTCCTGGTTTAAAAGGTACTAATATGTAACTTTAAGGAACTAATATGTACCCTTAATGGTAAACAAGTACAACAGTGTACCCTGATAAAGCGTGCCAGCCCAGTGACAGCTTTTATAGCTGTTTTTGAGAGTGCATATGCAATTTGCTATATATCATGTCAAGTACCATATAGTTTGAGAATGAAAATGATTTCGACCCTATTTGTTGCACTGTCAACACTTTAGATTCATGTTAATAGGGTCTGATGGAGCATAATTATAAAGCATTTTCTTAAGACATGTCCAGTAGACACCTCATCCTCTAGTTTATTTTGAATATATGTAGTTTTGTACACTTTTTCTTTTTTTCTCACTTAACTCTTGTCTCCATTTAACCTTTGCTTTCTGAAGCACAATATTTCATGTGTTCTTCAGATCCATGATTTAAGTCTGGCTGTGTCAATTTGGTCCGTGCTGTTTAATGCGTTTTATTTCGAGCATTGCCAGATGCTTCTGGATAGATCTGCTCCGATCATTTACTCTTTAACACACTTTCATCCTGACTGTGACTCAATGTCTGAATGGGTTTCTGTTCTAATGCTGTGAAACTGCAATTTTAAAGATGTATAAAAACATAATGGCTTACAAGTTATGATAAAATCTAGAAATAAAATCTGCCGTTTTATAACACTAGGTATGATATGTTATCGTAAGAAATTCCTAAAAAAATCTTGCTGGTTGGGTTACACGCTTGCTACGAAAAAGAGTGGACACAACATTTAAAAGAAATGTAGAAATGTCTGTATATCTGTTTTTAATAAATGAAGGTTAACCCTACAGATGAAGATTTCTGCGTGGCATCTGTGTCGAGTTTTCTTCTTTTAACAGTGTGTCATTCACAGCACACAAACTCATCATGCAAACCATAGGTGGTCTTTGCATCTCTCACAAGGCTCTTTGTAGCAGATGAACAATACTGCCCTGTTAAAGCCTGCATATGCAAATCATTGTCATCACAACACCAGCACCACTCCATAGGACTGATCCATGCGTGTGTTGTTTGTTATTCATTTATTTGCTCTTAGCTATTTACTCTTTAAAATTATTTGATGGTACTATATTCATACACACAAGCGTTAAGTTACTGTATATCACACTTCGGATGACAGTTTTTTTAATATCTCTGAGCATAATGAAGGAAGGATCGTGTTATATCCTGTTAAGTTGTCAAAATGTAAGCGTTGACATGCAAAGTTGTGCATGATGCGATAGCATAGTAAATAAGTAAAAGGTCATTGATGTGCTGCCATTACCAACATGCCTTAACATTAAAAAATTTCTTGCATGCTTTCTCATTTACTGTTGTTGATTAATTTTGTGTGAACTCTCTAAGTTCATGAATTTTGGGTCCTTTAGCATAATTGTTGAATGTGCTAATCAAACTGAAATGTCAGCATTTAAGAAGTCCAATGTACAAGTGTTGGCACCTGAAGAATTTCAGCTTGCTTTTGTCATCAACATGAACTAAGCTAATTTCCCCTGTTTTTACTGTTAAATCAGCTTTGCTATAAGCTAATGCTCACAAAGAACACTAATTATTTGCTGTTAATGCTGTCATCAAATTTAATGTCAGCTATTTATTAGCTATTAGCAACAACAAAAATTAACTTATCAGTATCAGCATAAATTGAATATTGTAATTAAATTATAAACGTCCTACTGTATATAGTGATACAGAAGACATTGAATCTAACCTGTTTAACATGTTGCTGTGCCATATAGAGGGTAGACCGTGGAAGAGAATGTTTGCTTTGTCAATTCTGCGTATGTGTACAGTTTTTCTCAAGAAGTGTTAAATGTGAAGTTTCTATTTAAAGTAGCCTTCACAAACCTTAACCTTTAACTCCAGACCACAGCAGTTTATCATGCAATACTAACCCACCCACACGCCGTCTTCTCTGCCGCTTTCTTGCTCAGAGATAGGGCTTTAATCTGGTCATGGTATAAGCATTAGCTCTGCTGGGTCACACACACACACACACACACACACACACACAATCCAGCCTCTTAAGACATGAGTGTCATCTGGTGCAGTTGTGTGTGTTCTGTCCTAAAATGCTTGAAAGGGTGAAGTGACCGGCTGTGTAGAGATTAATCTGAGATGTGCAGAAGTGTATAGCATCTCATTTATGATGTTCACTGTGCAGAGTACAACATTTGTCACAGTTTGTTTCTGCGATTCCATAGTGTATGGATGTGAAATTGCTATAGGCACACGAGTGACTTTATTTTGTGTGTGTTTGCTTGACTATGAGCTAAAATATTATATTGTGTTCTCTTCTCTCACTATGTGATACCTGAATTAATCTCGTGGTTTTATAGATGATGTTGTTATATTGTTATATTCCACACATAACTTGTGTCTACAGAATTCAACAGATTGTTTTCTAGGCCTGGTCAAATGACATCTTCACTGTTTCTATAACTGTAACGTATCGATTTTCATACGGTTTTAACAATCTATTTATTTATTTAATTTTTATTTTTGTTATTACTATTTTTTTATACAGAACAGGATAGATAAACAGATACATTTTTTCAGAGAGAATTCTGGAAAAGAATTGATGCCATGTTGAATTCAGCCATCATATAGGAACAATAACACCATTAAGAATCTGGAGAAATCATGTCACAGTGAAAATCAGAGATGCAATTACATATTTAGCTGTATTTTATATGTCTTATCTATTACTACTCTAATTTATTACAGGGTGCTGCAATTAATGAATCTAATTAATCACAAACTAAATTTAGCTGTGAAAATAACCCAAAAATAATTTAAAGCTATTATTGTGTTAAATGTTAGGGTACAACGGCCTAACATAAAGTATGGAACATAAAAGAAGATAATTCCAGAAGCATCTCAGTATTTTTGTTCATGCAGTGAAAGTCGTCTTCAAAACACTTTCTTTTATGTTTTATGTCATTCAGGTTTGAAACAACATGAGGGTAAATGATGACAGAAATTATTTATTTTTGGTGAACTATCTTTTTAATGTTTTTATTTAGTTATTTTGATAAATTAAAATACATCGCTGTGTTGCTCAGAGACACAACAGGTGTGCAGTGGCTATATAAGCTAGGTTAGGTAATATTTGTGTTGGAAAAATGTAACAAAAACACAATATTGTCTTTAAAATAACACTATTAACTTCTTTACTATAAAATCACATTTGCATCTTCTGGCAGTCTATGATTTGCACTCATGTTCTTTGTGACAAAAACAGCACTTGTGTGGCTATTGCTCTCGCTGCTGGTATGATATCGCTTATCAAATGATATAAATGAGACAAAAACTCATACAGGGGCATTTTTGCCCCAATATCTTGAATTTTAGGGCATAACTTTGTTTATGGGGTTGTTGCCATGCATCATATTTGTCAACAGTCAGTTACTGTATGAAATGTAAGCTGCAGGGGTCAGTACATTAACTGCGTTAAAATGTTTCAATTGGATTTTTTTCTTAACTAATTATGTTAAAGTGTTAAACTGACAGCCCTGATGTGTGTGTGTGTGTGTGTGTGTGTGTGTGTACATATAAATGAACAGCAAAAGCATGTTCCTTCTTATCAAGATCGACAGGTCCTAGAGAAGCAAATAAAACAACTTTTACATGCATTTGATGAAGATAAATTACTAATGATATGTCTTATTAAACTTGCATAGATGTTATATAAACAAACATCTTTCTTTAAATGTCAAGATCACCCTTATATCATTAAACCATAAACCACAGTATAATATGCTTTCACAACTGAGGATCTTATCAGGAACAACTGCAGAGCCTAGAACAGCAAATGATGATGATAAAATAAAACACTTACCTTTTAACAAAACCCTTGCATTGTGCTCTCATGCTGCACCTTACTTCATTTTATATATTTATATTAGTGCTGTCAATCGATTAAAAAAAATTAACTAATTAATCGCACAATTTTTAAAAATTAATCGCGATTAATCGCGATTAATCACAATTAAAAGACTGAAACTTTTTGGATATGTAAATGTAAAATGTAAATAATTAATGTAAACTCAAGACAAAGAAACTATTTAAATTCAAAATATGATTGTTTATTGGAATTTTTGTTTAACTTGTAACAGATTTTCTCATGTAAACAACATACCTGCAATAAACCATCAATATCCTCCAAATTAACTGTTGGCTTGAAAGCCATATTTATTACAGAAATAAAAACACAGGCATGTAAGTACCATTTGAATTTCAAAACAATCAATGCCAATAAAAAACAAAAATGATTTCCATGTTGAATTCTAAGTGGACTGCAAAAAAATTCCAAAGTATAGTCATTGCCAGTGCTTTAAGTGGGCCAGTACGCACAGGTACTCAGTACGGCCACTTCCAAATATAGCTCTTGAGCGTACCGCCACCTCTCCGTGCGCCCAGAACGTGCTTGTAGCGTACCGGTACGCTCATTTGGACATCTGTTTTAATAGAGGTTTTAATCTTTTACCTGCACTGCCGATTTTCAGAGCGCCCTTC
The DNA here is from genome assembly GCF_003368295.1 of Carassius auratus. NCBI lineage: Eukaryota > Metazoa > Chordata > Actinopteri > Cypriniformes > Cyprinidae > Carassius > Carassius auratus. The sequence goes on from NC_039249.1 coordinate 16,939,481, forward strand.
ACAATGCAAGCTTCCTAATTCATCCCACCCAGAGCAGAAACTACATTACCCATTCACCCTTAAATTATACAAGTGAATAGCGCATGTGTCGCTTTTCCCACTGTTAAGTGTCAACAACTCAACGTGGCCGGAGAAGGTGTGTGAAACTCGTTGTGAGTTATACTAAAGCAAAATCTTGAGTATTTATTGTCTGATAAACATTAAAAACTGTCTGCAGAGGTTGAGTCGTCCTGCAGCCCCCGCTGGCTGCTCATTGGCTGCAGCATCTTTTTTCTAAGTTCTAAAAAAATACCGTAGACGGCAAGGCACAAATTTTGATATTCATTTATCTAATTAATCTATAGCCTATGCACAAAGACAATATGATCTTTTTGTCCCCTTTTTGTTTTAAAGCTTGATGAAGAGAGAGAGCGCAAGTTGCTGCAGCTGAGGAGGACAGTGATGCACGCGCACAGGAGTGATTGACAGTTCGCGGCACTGTGTACAAAAAATACTCCGCTACACAATTATTTCGTTATTTTTGTTTAAGCTTATTAACGTTAGCGTTACAGAAAGGTCTGATTTACGCACTGTTACAGTCATTGTTTTTTTAGTTTTTTTAAACAATGACATTTGAGTTCATGATTTTAATGTTGCTGTTTCTTGTGGCAGACTAAATGAAGAGTAATGTGTCTTGTGGCAGACTGAAGAGTAATCCGGCAGAGTTTTATACTGAAACTTTCCGTCTAAAAGTCCTTCCTTGGTCTTATCCATATTTCTTTGCACGTTGAACACACATAGGCCACAACTGGAAATAAAAAAAACTGCAACCGCGTTAATTGCGTTAATTTTTTTTTAACGCGTTAAATATTTCAAATTAATCGAATGCGTTAACGCGCTAATTTTGACAGCACTAATTTATATATATATATATATATATATATATATATATATATATATATATATATATATATATATATATATATATATATATATATATATATATATATATATATATATTAGGTTTTTTTCCACTCTGGTAGAGGAGTACCAGTCAGAAAGTGGTCAGTTTGATTTGACGTGTGTTAAGCACCACATGGAATCTTCTAGACAACTGTGAAGAGTTGGTGTTGTAGTCAGACAATCTTGCAGTCTGAATATATCAGACTATTGAGTTAATTGAGTTGTCTATGCAGTCAAGTGGACTTAAACATGCAGACAGTCTTGGAGGCTGAATATTATCGTCAAATGAGCAGACTAGTGTAGTCAATTGAGCAGAATGAATTCAGACACATGGGTCATATCTATAAATGAAAGCATGGTGAAGTGCTATCAGACATCTTAAGAGACTGACAGGGATGTCTGTTTGCATGTGATGGGGGGATAGTGGTTTTATGCATTCCTTAAGAGAGAATTTAAGGACAGTTTTTAGGGGTTTAAAATCTGCGATAAGTGACTTGAGATGAACAAGATTTCACCAATATTTTGGTCATAAACTCTTATGACTGAAAAGGTTTTTTTTTTTTTTTTTTTGCAGTATTGTTTGCATTTTGCACCTGTGACCAGATGCATTTTGTGTTATTTTTTGTGAACAGGGTCAAGTATGTAGCAGCATCAGACATTCAGACGTCAATGTTTTCATGTTCACTGTACCGCACTGGGATTCTTTTTTATTTTTTTTTATTTTATTTTTTTTAGTTTGGTTTAGTGCATTTATCAAATTGCAAAAGACTGCAATTTAATTCAAAATATTTTGATGAGCTGTTTAATTTAAAGTGATGTGCTGCTCTTTGCATGTCAAATGTGTTTTCAGCGGCTCGGTTTACAGTACACGCTGCTGTAAAGCTGGATTCAGACATACATTGTGTGCGGCGTGTTTTATTACACATTGTTCCCCTTGGTTTTCCACCAAAATAAAAGCTTAAAGGTTTTATTGCTTAAAGATGTAAGTATTTAAGAAATAATTGACAACTGGCTGTTGAATTATTAAAAAATAAGGCACACCCGAGGTGGTAATGTATCATTTTAGAGCTAGTACCAGAGACGAGAGAAAGAGCATGTCTGTGTGGAGCTCAACAGTGTTCGGCAACAAATTTCTGCCATTACAAAAAGTAAAATGTAACGGTGCAGTAATTACAGTAGAATTACTATAATTTTAATGAGTATAGTTAATAGAATTATATAGAATAGATTTGGGTTCCTAAAAACAACAGTGTGAGTGTAGTTGTGGCAAAGAGAAATGGCAAACGCAAAGACATTTTTTCCACTCTGCTCACTGTGGACACTGAAAAGGTCTGAGAAGTTTCCTTTAGCGAGTATATCCAGGCTCTTAAAGTATCTCTTTCTGTTGGCATCAATGAGTGGTCTCTTTGTTCTTCTGCATGGATGTTTTAGTGGCAGCAATATGAGATGATTTCATATTGAGATTAAACGTTTACATTTCAATACAAGTCATTTGCATTATGTATTATGACAAAATCATCACAATACAAGTTTTGGGCCAAATTGTTTAGCCCTAATGTGTATGTTCCTTGAAAAATGTAAGAAAAGAGCTGCTGAATTCTTGTATCTCTGTCTCTGTCTCTCTGGAGTATCACCAGGTAGCCGTTTCTGTGACTCAGAGCTAAAAATATAAGTACCGTTGTGTTCCTTTCTGCGCTTAGTTTGTGTTATTTGAATTCATCTCAGGCTTTTAAGTTTAATGAGTCAAGTTTCCAGTTACAAGTTGGTCTAACAGCCTTACCTTACATGAGTCACCAAAAGCTAATTAGTCTTTCTCTGCTGACTTCAGCCCACAGACCTTTGAGTGTGTGTTGAGCTGTGTTTTCCCTTGAAGCAAGTTTACACTCTCTGTTGTAGGTAGGCCACGGGGGCGGCCTTTTGAGCAAACCCTGCACGCTTTCTTTCTCTCTGTGCCTCCACTTCTCTGTTTCTCTGTTGGAGTGCAGTAGATGAAATATCAGCTCATTATATAAGGTCAGCAACACATTTTGGATCATTTGGGACATTCTAGCCGTTTGTGTAAACATAAACTCTCATAATGTACTGTATTATGAAACCTGGCAGTGTTTTCTTATTAGAATTAAAAGTGGGTGCCTATGCGTATAAAACCGAAATGGAATATTGCAGCATATAAATACAAAACACTAAGGAGATGGAAATAATGAGGATATGCTCACAAAGACCTAAGCTCACAGTAAATGAGATCTGTACTAATTGTTTGGTCATTTCACCGTTACTGTTCTTTCTCTTTGCAAAGTCTATACTCTGGAAATATGTTGAATATGTTTGTATTTGTTACTGGTTTGGATTTAAACATGAACGGTATAGGTGGAATATTGCAATGGAGTATAGTTCAAAATCTGTGTATAAATCTGTCGATAGTGGAGTCTGCAGTTCAGTCAGGCCCGTACCAACTTACAGTAAAGACCACACAACCACACAAAGCAAAGTACTACAATTCTTGATCCTTTGTCAGTTCATGCATACTGACCTCAGTTTCCTCTCAAAGCGTAATTCACACAGTGGTACAGTTTGAAATCGTCACCTATGCTGACCTTAGCACTGAGAACCAAACACACATTGTACTTCCACTGTCATCTACACGTTTGATTATTCAGCAGATTTCTTAAGGCACTAAATAGCATTTTTAGAACTTGGTAACAGTGAACTTAAATCACCAAGCATTTTGCTGAATAAACCTGTGAAGGCCATATGACCGTATAATATGATTGGCATACATCTTTTTCAGTATACTTTTGTAGCCTTTATTCATCACATTATGAGAGACACGCACTAGTATCATCCACCAGGAAAGCACTAAGCTGTCACTTTAAAAGCTTGCTTAAATTAACTCTGACAGTGTCATGCTTATATTCACCGACTGTTTATGGAAAATGCATATTTACAGTAGGACTTTTTTCTTTATCGTTTAGAATAATGTGTCAGTCATGTGGTGTATTTTTGACAAACAGTTAGTCACTGGTGACCTTTTACAGTGTGGGAATCTGATAACAAGACCGTGCGCTCACATGACTTCGAAACTTTAAGTTCAAACAAGATCAAGATAAAGTCTGCAATAAATCCACATATTTCCAGCACTGTTTATAGTTTAGTACTACTCTGTACTACTTCAATTGTCAGTGTATTTAATAAAAAAAAAGTTTTTCATTAGATTCCACTGCTTTTATTATCTCTTGTTATGTATAAAGAATTATAACAGATTGTTACGAGACTGTTTCATTGGACAGTAGTGTGGGTGGCCTTTTCATGTGATTGTGCTCAATAGAATAAGGTCTCATGAGCATTAATCTAATTTTATTCATTAAGTATTCCACAGCATGTTTAATCTGTCATATTTAGCTGGATATCATTATGGTTATGTGTTTAAGGAGTTAGTGTTTGGAGGCCTTGTTCTGACTGTCAGTCTGCATCCTATTTTTGTGCATATCCGATAAGAATTGGATCATATTTTGGCAAGTGTGAATCTCAAAAGATCTCATGAAATAGAATTTTTTACTTTCTATATTCATATGTAGTTTGAAATCCTATTCAAATCAGTTTTTGGGAAATCCATTTCAGCCTGACCACACAGATTGAGATTTAGTGTAGCTTTTCTCACACCGTATAAAGTGTAAACATGTCAGACTTTGTGTTGGTAGAAAATATGCTGAATGTGTTTGCAGAAATCTATGACATCCTTTGGGTCAAGTGTTGTTTTGGGCCCTATTAAAAAAATAAAAATATTTTTTGATTTTTAGGTAAACTATCCCTTTAGGGCCACTATTGAGAAGTCTCTCTGTGGGATCAGAAAGAGTGAGAGCGTAGATGACTTCTATAAATATCGCTGTCAGATACACTTTCTCCAGGTAATGTTACCTGAGAGCAGTCAGGTATATCATGACCACATTATACTCCTGAATCAATTGTTATCGTATGTCGTCTAGGTACGTAGCATTGCTGATTAAAGGAGGTTTCATTGCTTACTCGGATTCAGAGTTTTTAGATGCCTAGGGGAGATGGTTTTCTTCAGCTTAATCTGAGCTGCTAAATAAGTCACACAGGTGAGAAGAATAGAGCTGATTGGCATAGAATAGTAAAGAATAGAGCTGATTGGAGTGTTTAGTGGAGGTCTCATAACCCATCATTGTTATTTCAAAAAAGGTTAAAGGAACAGCACTGCATTGATGGAGACAGTCGGACCAGATTTGTTCATGTGTGTGTTGTCTGTGTATTGTGTGCGCTGACCGACTCGCTCTTGCACCCACAGCATCCTCCGAGGAAGACATCAGTCGTGGCGTTTAGCATCTTCTCTTATCACCGAGTCCAATGGATGCATTGTTTGGCCTGCGTTTCAGGCGGAAAGCCTGTGAGCCAAGCGTCCCGAGGCGCTCCAGCGTGTCACTTCCAGCAAGTAAAGCGCGCCGGCGCTCCAGCGTGGGCCTGCCGTCAGCCGTCCTGGCTCAGAGACGCAGGTCTAGCACTCAGCTCCAAATCAGCAACGTGCCGCCGGGAGTCATACAACACCGAAGAGGACACTTCACCAGGAGGAGGTCGAGCGGCGCAACGGCCTGCCTGACCCCACGGTTCACTATCCGACGGAGACAGGCTGCCAAACACCGTAGCATTCACGCCCAGCTCCTGGGCCCATCGCTGCTCTTGGCTAGCGTGGTGCAAATGAGTGAAGATCACGAAACTGAGAATAAGAGTGCAGAAGAGTACTCCTCTCTCTCGGATAGTGACTGTAGCCAGGAGGAGCACAAGCAAGCAGTGATGGACTTAGAGTCGGAGTCTGATGAGTGTATGACGTGGTTGGCTCAGGGTTTGATGCCGGGTGAAAGTATTCAGCCTCGCCCCCTCATCCGTGCCCCACGTTGCCTGCGCCGAAACTCCTCACATCTACTTCCTGCTGAGGCCGTTTACCGGAGCCCAGCCTCTTATGGGCTGTACGGCCGTTACCGTAGGACCAGTCAGGCGCAGGGGCTGTTTAATGTAGGTGGATTGTGGGCAGGGAGACGAAATTCTCTCGCAGCACGAGGATCAGTCACACTGTACAGGACGAGCTCCCCTTGCTGGACAGATCTCGGTCTTTCACACACACTGCAGGAAACTTACTACAACCCACAGATTGACACATGGAGTGCGTTCCTCTCGTATGTAGAGCCCTAACTACAGCTGTATGTCTTAATGTGTGCGTTTGTACCAGGAGCTATTTAGACTTTGCTATCACTTTTTGTTGCTGTGGGTATGTGTTAGCATATATTATATTTATTATCAGCAACACATAATTTAAAACCCAAAGTGAATGACCTTAACGCTAGCCTCAGCATTCCAACAGTAATTCCAATATATGTGATTAGTAAGGAACTTCATCTCCTGTATTCTTTCAGATCATTTGAAACAATAGTGAACTATTGAACTGAATATGGAAGAAATATGATTGGTGGAGTCTGAGAGCAGTGGGTTTATTTTATGAGTGTCAGTTTGGAGTGCAGCTGAACACAAAGTTTCAATGTTTCTGTGTCTCATTTATTTTTACTTTCTACTTTCATTTTTCAAATTGAAATACCTCTCTTCTCCTTTTTTTTTGATTTACATGTGACGCACACTGTTAAACAACAGTACTATGAATGTTTTGTTTAGTGTAGATCTGGGCTATACATCGAGTTTCTGTTTCTCATTTTTGCTTGATGTTTTATGGGACCTGTCTGTTTCATGTTTGTTTGTAGGAAGGCCATTTCCAAGTCCGGTCTCCAGCACCTCTCATGCCAGCCCAGTGCTGCACTGTTGGCCAAGGGGGAAACGGACCGAGAAATCCGCAGCACAGTGGACTGGAGTGTGAGTAACACAAACCCAAATAATCTAGACTTCACATCTTGATAGAGCTACGGTTTCTTTCTCTGGTTTCACATTTGTGACCCTGGACCACAAAAACAGTCTTAAGTCACTGGAGTATATTTGTAGCAAAAAAATAAAAATTTTATTAGTCAAAATTATCGACTTTTCTGTTATGCCAAAAATCATTAGGATATTAAGTAAAGATTATTTTCCATAAAGATATTTTGTAATTTCCTACTGTAAATATGTAAAAACGTAATTTTAGATTATTAATATGCATTGCTAAGAATTCATTTGGACAAATTTAAAGGTGATTTTCTCTATATTTAGATTTTTTTGCACCCTCGGATTCTAGATTTTCAAATAGTTGTATATCGGCCAAATATTGTCAGATCCTAATAAACTATACATCAATGTAAAGCTTATTTATTCAGCTTCCAGATGACAAATCTCAATTCCAAAAAATTGACACTTAAGACTTAAGTTTTGTGGTCCAGGGTCACACTTAATTTGATGCTTTGTATCTGAGCAGGAATCAGCTCTGTACGGAGAGCACATCTGGTTCGAGACAAATGTCTCTGGGGACTTCTGTTACGTAGGAGAACAACACTGTTACGCCAAATCCCTGGTGAGTGTGTGTTTTATAAGAAAGAGTGAGTAAACCAAGGAGAGTACATAGTGGGGCGAAAGTGACATTCGACAAATTTTTGATTTGAGAGAATAACAGATGGTATAATATACAGCAAAATGCTGATGGAGAATATAGACGGTTTCATCGGCAACAACATAAACAAACGTTATTGCGCATGCACGCTTTTGTGGCCCTAACTTAACTTCTGGTAGACTTCCAAATAGAAACAATGACAACACACCCTCTAGAGTAGATCTTTTTTTTTTTTTGATGACAAACAAAATATGTTTGCTGCGTAAATAAAGTAAAAAAAAAAAAAAAAAAAAAAAAGATATTGTACTGTAATGTGAAATAAAAAAATGTGATAAAAGATGTTCTTAAAGCAATAATTGTATTTTACACTATAGAAGCATGGCATGTGCTTAGAATTGGTTAAAATAGTTGCAGTATGTTTATTATTCTACAAATAGTAACACTTTGGGGTTCACAAAGTTCATTGTTTTGGGAAGGGGAGATGTAGTGATATCTGATTAGTGAGATCGTTACTGAGTGAGCCACGTCCCTAAGCAGGGGGTTTTGACACTGTGCGAGTGTTCAGTAAAGTTCAGTTTCGTACCTGCTATGCTGTGTGATCAGTACGCTGTCTCGGCTCATCCTTGAACGCAACAATAACATGCTAGTCTTCCTTCAGAAATAGTGATATAAAAACACCCGTACCTAGTTTTGATATTTAAACATAGAAGTATAAGGAATTATTATAATTAAACGTGCAGTACGTAACGTTACTCATGTTTATTCAATGAAGCCTTTTAAAAAATCGATCAGTTTTAAAATCGTGGTGAGTCTCCAAAAATAAATAAATGTATGGGAAACACATCCCACAGAACACCCACCTGAGCCCAACTTCAGTCTACTCATCACTTGACTTTAACTGCGTTTGTAGAAGGCACCGCAGCCAGGCCGATATACACAACACAGACCGGAAGTTAACTTAGGGCCAGGCGCGTGCGCCCGATGAAACCGTCTATAGAAATAGATTGAAGGTAAAAGGGGAAAAAGAGAATCTACTAATTGAACATTTTGCTTTTTCACTCATATTTTCTCTCTTAGTGTATTGCTGCCCCCTGGTGGCTGGCTTACAGAATGCATTGCATAATTTCAGCTTTTAGACGATGTTCATTAAATCATGATTTAGTTCTTTTGATGGTTAATTTTGTACCAAGTGAAGATCACCTGTCAGAGTAAATCTAAAGTCTCTTTTTCCTGGTTTTCACAGCAAAAGTCTGTTGCTCGGAAAAAGTGTGCTGCTTGCAAGATCGTAGTTCACTCCATCTGCATTGAACAGCTGGAAAAGGTGAGTGCTGTTTCCAGTGGAAACGCAAAGGTAGAGTCGTGATCTGACACTGCATCACAGACCATACATGTTCCTCCCTTCAGTTATTGGACTGGAAAACTCCGCCTAAAGGGGAGGGGCTTGATGAGGTGCCCCTCAAAGACCCATCATTCAGAGTGAGAAACCCTCTAGCTTATTCTCAGACTCGGCTGGGGCTAATAGATCACTCACACATCTGATCTTAGTAAAGACTGGTGACTGTCTGGCCTGATAAACCTAGAACAGCCAAATAACCGAATCCTGTTAACATCTGGAGCCACTTTAGCTCTCAATCCATCCACCCTGTGAAGGGGGCATTCAACTTAATTGGTTTGAAGACAAAATCTGGTTTTAACCATGTAATTGAGAAAGGTTTTCTTGCCAGACATATTCTGTTTCTTATTGCTACCTAAATCACTATCAGTGTGATTGGGCAAGTCAGTGTCGGGTTGGTGGAGTTATATTTTATCCAGGAGGCACAGATTGTGTGTTTCCAGTACTGAATCTGGCTGGTGTCTTCTACAGTTTGTGCCTGGTATGTGGGGCTGATTGTGGTGAAATGATGTTTGATCAGGGATGATTTTAATCATACTTCACACACTAATCATTTTAACAAACTCCGAGAAGACATAAAGGCAAGTGGTGCTTCTGGTTTTTGCTCTGTTCTAACACGCTTTTGAAATTCCATAATGTATTTTTCCCTCTTTAGAAGCATTGAGCTCAGTTGGGAATCTCCAAATCTGAACATGTTTTCTGGAAAACAATCCAACTGTTTGTGGTTTTGATGAGCTACTGTATTTTTCATTCTTAGGGTTTAAATTAGGGTAAATACTGAATCGTATTGAAAAAAAAAAGATTTTTTCATTTTCTTTCAGATAAACTTCAGATGTAAACCATCTTTCAGGGAGTCCGGTTCACGGAACATCCGGGAAGTGAGTTTCTTCTTTTTTGCTCTTCTTTTTTTTTTTTTTTTTTTTTTTTATATTTCTCCTAATTTGCCTGTATTCTGATTCTGTCAAACTTATTACTGTAAAACCTTCATAGCTCGATATAAACAGCCAACAGCAGTCTGCTAAGAGGCCGTTTAATTTTTTTTTTTTGTCATTGTATTTTTAATATTTATAAATAAAATTAAGACAATAAGTTCTTCATTTTTTTCCCCACTGTTATTTGTAAGTTTAAGATGTGTAAGTAGCTGTCTGAATGACCCCAGACTGTTTTACACACACACTTTATGGACAGGTGCTGTTTGCTGTTTAAATCTTTCTTTTACCCTTTTTACCTTCTGTTTTCCTTTTTACACATCCCTGCTGTTACTCTCACTGCTGTAATCCATCCCACATCTCTCCATTGCACTTCTGCTCCCTCTGTGTTCCCTGTCTCTTCCTTGTTTCTCATCTTGCCTTGGTGGGTTAGCATACCTGGCGACGCAGAGCTTTCAGAGGTCGCCGTGCTTTGGAGCAAATGAGAGGTGCTGCAGTTAAGTGTAGTGCGCACACCTCTGTCACACAGGTATCACACACACTTTCACACAGCTTGGATGACTCCTTTACTTAGCTAAATGAGGGCTTGTGCATTTCGTTAGTTTTAAAATAAATCTTATTACAGTTACTTCAAACTAACTAGTTAGTTAGAATTAGATTTGTGTTTTTTTTGTGTGTGTTTTTAACAAATAAATAATGATCCACAAATACATTTTAGTATATGTAAATGGACATTGTGCAAAAGTTTCAAATCTGTTTGTACTCTCTGAAGTAACACAAGTGTGGGAAGTGGGTCAGAAACTGAACAGTGCATTATAGTTATTATAAGAGGAATTACAGTTCACTCTATTTTCTGTAGTCACATCACATCTGGTACAGATACTGTATGTGTAAGCCCAAACTATAACACTTAACCCTAAAAGACAACTTAAAGGGATTGTTCACCCAAAAATGGAAAAGTGATGTTGTTTATCTGCTTAACCCCAGGGAATTAACGATGTGGGTGACTTTGTTTCTTCAGTAGAACACAAACCAAGATTTTGAACTGAAACCGTTGTGGTCTATTACTCTTTTGATGTAAGTGGATGGGAATCACGGCTTTGGGAGTCCAAAAACGTATACAAACAAAACCAATTTAAACCCTGCAGCTCATGACAATACACTGATGTGTAAAGACACAAAACCATTTGTCTGTGCAAGAAACTGTACAGTATTTATATTGTTTTTTTTACCTCAGATTTTCACAGCAATGTCTGAACTCTGTCCTAAGTGTGTCCTTCTGAGCAAGTTCTTCTAAACAGCAGGTGCCTGATGCATCTTCTTCTTCTTGCTTTACGACTGATTGGAGACTTATAAGTGCATTGCCATCATCCATCACTCAAATGGACCATTGACACTCTATCTACAATCTTAATTAGGAGTGTCAATGGTCCACTTGAGAGATAGATGGCGGTAATGCACTTAAGTCTGTGATCCACCATAATGCAAGAAGAAAAATAACCGGCACCTGCTGTTGAGAAGGATGCACTCAGGAGAGTTCTAACCATTCCGACATTGCTGTGAAAATTAGAGATGAAAAATGATAAATACTGTTCAGATTTTTGCACAGACCGATGGTTTTGTGTCTTTATATGTCAATGTATCATCATGAGCTGCAGGGTTTAATTTGGTTTTGTTTGTGTAAGTTTTTGGACTCCCAAAGCCGTGATTCCCATCCACTTACATTATAAGAGCGATGACTGCAGCGGTTTGAGTTAAAAATCTTGGTTTGTGTTCTACTGGAGAAACAAAGTCACCCACATCGTTGATGCCCTGGGGGTAAGCAGAAAAACATCACATTTTCATTTTTGGGTGAACTATCCCTTTAAAACTGCAAAAATGTATATAATTAATTTAGACTTAATTTTTATAACATAAAAAAATCTGAATGATCGTTCGTATGTCTAAGGGAGTTTGTACCCAAAGTATTTAAGTATTAATTTTCCAACACTCACATAGGCATTTCATTGTGGCGTTCAACTCATTTGCCGACATTTTGAATACATCTCCAGAGGTTTTCTGTTCTCATGATTTCTTTTCTGCTATCTGCTCCTTCAGATTATATCTTGATGCCCCACAGCATAAACCCACAAAATGACTGGTTTGATGTTGCATTTTTAGCACAGATTATCATAATCTGTTGATGGCACATCTATATGAGATCATTTCTTTTGTTTGTTTGTTTTTTTTGCAGCCAGCAATAGTGCGACACCACTGGGTCCATCGAAGAAGGCAAGAGGGCAAATGCAAACAGTGTGGGAAAGTGGGTATAATGGATCACATTTGTTTGAGACATTACATATGTTAAATGTACATTTGAAAAGTCAAATAATTGAAGACTATAGTTTATGACAGAATCTGTTCTCTGCCTACAGGGGTTTCAGCAGAAATTTGCCTTTCACAGTAAAGAGATTGTAGCCATTAGCTGCTCCTGGTGCAAACAAGCAGTAAGACTCTCAGCATACTGTATATGCATTAGAGTGTTTTGGTATTGTAGCGTATGTAAATGCGTGTAACTTTCCTCTCTTTCTCTGTCTGTCTGCAGTATCATAATAAAGTGACATGCTTTATGCTGCAGCAGATAGAAGAACCGTGTTCATTAGGAGCACATGCTGCTGTTATAGTACCTCCTACCTGGATCATACGGGTTCGCCGACCTCAGGTACAGCATTACACATTACTTCTCTGTTGGGCAGTTGTATGGAAAACATCCACAAGTTGAATTAGATAATGATTTGAATTTGATGGCTGTGCTATCAGCTCCTCTAGGGCAACATTAAATGTAAAACTTACGATGGAAACACCTTCGGTACAAACCCCAAGGCTGTAATTTCTGCACATTTTCAAAACGTGGTGTAGTATTACTTTTTCAAAAGTTTTTTAAGAAATGTTCTGAAATGTTTTTGTCTTCTTGAATTGTAAAAAAAAAAGGCAGTTGTGTTCTGTGCTTTCCCTGAATTTTAAACGATCAGTAACTATAGAGCCAGAGAACATTTTTATGCTGAAATATAAATCTTTTCATCTAGAGGTACTTTAGTTTTACATTGTGTTTTTAATGATTGTGATTTTGTCGTAGATTGCTTTTGTAATGTTATTGTGCTACTTTTTAATCGTAGTCCTCATTAAAGTCAAGCAAAAAGAAGAAACGAACCTCTTTCAAACGCAAATCCAGCAAAAAAGGAGCAGAGGTATGAGTACAACCACGTAATTGTTTAGTGTGCCAGAACATGATTCAATTAAATAAGCAACGTTTTTGGGGGGGAGTTTATATCTTCACCCCAGTCACTCTTTCTTTCTCTTCTTTAGCAGGAGGCTCGATGGAAGCCCTTCATTGTGAGACCTATTCCCTCTCAACTCATGAAGCCCCTGCTGGTGTTTGTAAACCCGAAGAGCGGAGGAAACCAGGTATTATTATAAAATGCTCTAGCAAAAATCAGAAGTGATTATTCAGTATTAATTCTATTAATAATAATTAAATGAAACCTGAAAATAATACCTGTTCTCTCGCATGTTCTCTCAGGGAGCTAAAATCATCCAGTCCTTTCTGTGGTATCTGAACCCTCGGCAGGTTTTTGATCTCAGTCAGGGGGGTCCTCAGGAAGGGTCAGTACCTGCATGTGGAATACTTCTCAACAGGGGTTCACTGTTTTTGTCATCCGAACCCCTTTAACAGCTTTTATTAGATTCGTAGAGTAGCCCTGCTTCAGAAGAACAATACTTATCTGTCTCATTGTGATGACGTGTTTCATTAAGATGATTGATGTTTTTATGTTTATTCATTCTTGTTATATATTTCAGCTTGGAGATGTATCGCAAAGTTCACAACTTGAGAATTTTGGCCTGTGGTGGGGATGGCACGGTGAGTGTGTGTGACCGTGTCTGTATGTGACAAAATAATCTGCTTCGATATAGTCTGTGATCACCTTTTGTAGCTGTTAGCCAAAAGGATACTGTAGGAATTACTGTACGAACCCCTCCAGCAAGGAGGCAGCATTACAGTCTTATCTCCGAGTCTGTGAGCGGCTCTCGAGAGATGATTCTTTGGAGCCATAATACTATTCAGATGAGTCATGTGTTTGAGGAGTTCTCTGACATATAGTGCTGACGTGTGTGTCCTGGTTTACCCCACGCTGTCACATCTCCGTAATCCGTTTGTGTGAGTAATTAAGAGTGTTAAAGTGGAATCTGAATGCAGTCATATTTCATACCCTGACTTTGATCCATGAGAGAGAAGTTTGGGAATAATGCCTTAAGCCTATCTGAAATAAGGAGTTTTAATCCACCCGTCCCATCACTCGTCTTACAACAGCACAACTTCTGCTTTCGGAGTTAAACACTCCATATATTCATATTCTCCTGTGTTTTTCGGTCAGGATTGATGCGATATTACAAAACAAGATATCTTACTCTAACTTGTTTGTTATTTAGGTATTATATGATTTCTGCTGAAATCTGATAGAGACATTTAGATTTTTATGGATTTCGTTTTTTGAAAGATTTTGAGCATTTCTTTTTATCTCTCTCTCACATGAATACACACACACACACACACTCACATGAACTGATTCTTTGTTTCAGGTGGGCTGGATTTTGTCTGCTCTTGATCAGCTGCAGCTAAACCCTTCTCCTGCTGTGGCAGTACTTCCTTTGGGCACGGGAAATGACCTCGCTAGGACGTTAAACTGGGGTGGGGTGAGTGGAACTTCAGTCAGACACATTCATTCCAAACTTCAGTCTAAATTTGATTGTAATTCATGCAGCATAGTCTGCTCATTCATTTATAGAATGGTTTGATGAATGGGTATGTTTTGTACAACCGTATGCATGTAGGGTTACACAGATGAACCTCTGAGTAAAATCCTATCTCACGTTGAGGATGGGAATATTGTTCAGCTGGATCGATGGAATCTGATTGTGAAGCCCAACCCAGAGGCGGTGCCAGAGGAAAGAGACGAGCAGGTGACAGACAAGGTACAGTAAGAGCTCCACCTGCAGTGCTGTTTCTATTTGTTTCAGAGTAAGAGTGACTGATGTTTCTCTTCTCCACAGCTCCCTTTGGACGTCTTCAATAATTACTTCAGCCTTGGGTTTGATGCTCATGTGACTTTAGAGTTCCATGAATCCCGAGGTTGGTGTAAAGGCACTATTCTGTCATATACTGTACAGTAAATGTGACTATGACTGTGACACTGACTGTGTAAAAGTTAAGGCTTGAGTGTCTTTTGCAAGGTCAGATTTATTGGTGCTAATTGAGATTTAATTATGGTTTGTCCTCCTACTCTTCAGAGGCCAACCCTGAGAAATTTAACAGCCGATTCAGAAACAAAATGTTCTATGCAGGGGTAAGTGAAGTACATAAACTCAAACAGCAGAGTCCTCACAAAGTGCTCACTTCATCCTGTCAATTTGTTCTAATTGTAAATGATTCATCCATGCATATAATATATATATATATATATATATATATTTTTTTTTTTTTTTTTAAGTTATTCTTAATCAGAATGTTCTGGATCTTCCAGTATGCTGGATTGCTCTAATCATTTAGTCCACCCTTATCTCCGCCTCTTTCTTACAGTCAATTTATAGCTAACATTCAGATTTGCCAGTCAATAAACAATGCATAGAAACATTTTTTTTTTGCTTTCTTTTGTTCAATATTTTTGAATGTACATCACAATACAGAGAGGCACATCCTGATTTTGTTGAGTTAGGCTGATGATACACAGGGCAACTTTTGAGCAATTTTGCCGGGTAACTTTTTTTGATTAATGTTGCTTGGGCTCTTTCCCGTTGAGGATGGATAACAATGTCGATCTGGATGCTTTAGATCAGTCGTGGGCCCTGTGTCTCATCTGGTTGCCCATTGTCGGCAACATTGCTCAGAAAGTTGCCCCATGTATCATCAACCTTAGATGTGTTCCTAGGTCAACATATTTCATTGACCCTTGAACAACATTTTAATCCAAAAATATAGTCTTGACCATATCCCTACACCTGAACCTAATCTTAACCATGAGTAATCCCTAAAAACAGAGGAAATGACAGATGAATGACACTGATATGCAAGCACCAAACACTTGATTGTAAGCCTAAACTTCACAAAAACTATAAACTGGTTGTTCAAATCTGATTGGTTAATCACGGTGTTGATCCAGGAACATGCTGCACTTGGTAAAATCAAAAACGGAACACTTTCGTTAACCACAACATTAAAAATGTGACACTGAGTTGGTGGTGGCTAAAATGCAAATGATGTTTCCTTTTTCTACAGACAGCGTTTTCTGATTTCTTGATGGGCAGCTCAAAAGACCTGGCTAAACACATTAGAGTGGTGGTACGTATGGAGATAGACTAAACAAAGAACCCTTCAATAGGGGAAATATGTGTGGATGCCTGTTTGTGTTTAGAAATGCAAATTATATTCTTTTTTTTTTGGTTTGAATCAAAGTCTTTTTGCATGCTTGTTCGTTTGCATTTCTGCCTCTTGGGCTTTAGCACTGAGAGATAGTGTGCCTAAATTTGAGTTGCAACCTTTTTCTGCTGACTGTTGGTTTGTTTTGCTGACATATTCAGTTTATACCACTTTCTTCTCTTTCTCATTCTCTGTAGTGTGACGGCACAGATTTGACCTCTAAAGTGCAGGATTTGAAGCTGCAATGCCTGGTCTTCCTCAATATCCCCAGGTAACAAACAAAAACATTTTCTGTGATTTTGTATGTAACTCTTTAATATAATATAATCAATGTAATGTAAGCTGTGAGACTGTGATTTATTTTTTTTAATAATAAAAACAAATTACAATTTGAATGAATGAGTTTGAATGTATTTAAAAATGTATTAATGTGATGGCAACAATGAATTTTCAGTTCTAGATAAGTCTGTGTGAAGATCTGCATGTTTCGATCTAACACAGGTACTGTGCGGGCACTATGCCGTGGGGCAATCCAGGTGAGCATCATGACTTTGAGCCTCAGCGTCATGATGACGGCTGCATTGAGGTCATTGGATTCACGATGACGTCACTGGTATGTTTCAACTACCTGAATTAGTTTGAAGTGAGTTTTTATACTATGACTGGTGGATTTACAGTCCCTGTATTGTTTCTGACTGTAGGCCACGCTGCAGGTCGGAGGTCACGGTGAGAGGTTAAATCAGTGTCGTGAAGTCACCCTCACCACCTTTAAGTCAATCCCCATGCAGGTGGATGGCGAGCCTTGCAAACTAGCTCCATCTGTTATTCACATCTCTTTGAGAAACCAGGCCAACATGGTGCAGAAAACCAAGAGACGCACGTCAATACCACTGCTCAATGAGTGAGTGCAACATATGGATGCTGTGTGCATATTATGGCCGTCTCGATTCATAGATATATTATATATCTTGTCTCTTTTGTGTTTTCTATTTTTGGCCAATTAATCCCACTCAAAATAACTGTGTTAAAAGGCAGACAGAGATTTTAAAGTCTCAGACGATGTGACATTTTGTGTGGCAGTAGTAACATGTTGTTGCCGCTGGTTTCAGCAGTAACTGGTGATGGATTATTTACATTATTAAATATTACGATTATCGTCAGTACCGGTGCATAGCAAAAAGCCAGGTTTGTATATGATATAAAGGAAAAAATCAGCTTTTTCTGCATGAGAAGGGCTCAGCACCAAAATAAGACACACACGTGCTGTACATTTATTTGGTATGAGCTGATGTTTAAAAAATAGTCTGAGTGAGCAGAAAGTTAAACTGCTGGATTGATGTCTCCATTGAGCTGTTACTGAAAGTGTGAAAATTTAGTCTGATTTATTCGCTGTCGCAGTCTCATTTCTGTTCCTTGACACTTGAAGTGAATATATTACCCTCATAAATGGCTGCTAAGGAGAGACAAGCTTACTTAGTCCTGCTTAAATTAGACAATCGCTCTCTCTCTCTCTCTCTCTCTCTCTCTCTCTCTCTCTCTCTCTCTCTCTCTGAGGTTTTGTTAATTTCACACTTGGCCGATTCGAGGTGAAGGAATTGTATCGACGGCAGATTGGCCTGGGATGAAACCTCGTTTAAAAAGCTAAATATCGGAAGTGGAGACAGATTTAATTAGTGTGGTGACACTGTACCTAGCCAAGACAGAATACTCTCTGTTACACACAGCTGTTATCAAATGCTTCTTTTTGAGCTGTATGTATCTTTTGTGTTTGCTTGTTTTTTTGTTTTTTTTAATTCTATGATTTTTTTTTTTTTTTCATCCAGCAGTCAGCAGCCATTTCCAGAACGATTACGGATCAGAGTGAGCCGTATCAGCATGCATGATTACGAAGCTCTGCACTACGATAAGGAGAAGCTCAAAGAAGCTTGTAAGTAGAAAACACACACATTAGAGTCCAGAAAATACACTTGGTGTGCTGTGATTTAAAGGGGTTCGTTCAAAGTCATAACCGTGTCCTGAACACTGGAGGAGGCAATGGTTGTCATGTTCTTTCTAATTAAAGGAATTAAATGATTAAAAGGGATTTGAGGAAATAAAGAAAAAGTTATAAGTACTTAAAATAAATTCTAGGTCTAATGGCCTGTTCACACCAAGAACCATAACTGTAAAGATAGCTATTACGATAAAGATATTACGATCACACCATTGAACGATATACTGTTCTGTTTATTATAAGCACAAAGTGCAGTTATGTCTTCTGCCGCTTTAACTGTGCAAGCTCTTTAAAATCAGGTGGATTCTGATTGGCTGTCAGTGTTTTTATTGTTTATCTGCTGGACAGAAAATATTCTGTAAGACATTCTGACAATATCATTCCTCTGTGTTGTTATTGTTATAGTTATGGTGTTAAGTTAAGTCCATATTTTCACAGAATTATGTTAAAATGAAGTTATAAATGGTAAAACCTTTTTTCATCCCAACAACAAACAGAGCTGCATGTGCTGGAATGCAGCAGGGCAGCATCAAGAATATCAAATATTGGCCATTTCTAATTATTAGAGGGGAGTAGGGAAACACATGCTGGTTTCCAAAAAGCAAACAGCATATGGTGCTAGTACACACTCACTGTGCGCTGTAATAATACCCAAATATCAGGATACTAACATTTGTGTCCATACAGAAATCTCTGTTGACCAGACAGAGATTAATCTTTTCTGAATCATTAAAATATCGGTGTCCGGGACTCTGTGAGCTCAGAGAGTGTAGTGTACACCATAAGTTTTTAAAAGCATAGCTTAATATTTAAAATATTTCACTTGTGTTTAGTAAGAGTAGATGATTCAAGCTGCAGTTGTATTTCTCAGCACTAGGTGTCGTCCCATCTCTACAGTGAGTGATAATGGGGCGTATGGATGGAATTAAGTGGATCTTTGAGAATACATTCAGACGCAGCTTTATGCTTCTGTTGTGTTTTGTCAGAGCAATTAGTGCCGATCCATTAGAGATTTTAACGTTACACATTTCTGCTTCTGGCGATACATCAGCAACTGTTCCCAGAAATCAATTCTCAGCTTCACAATAAATTAGGAAAGATTTGTTTTATCCTGCTAGTGTGCAACAATGTCTTTGTGTGTGTGAGCAAGCAACAGTAAGTGCAAACACGGTACATGTGCAGGTATGATCAGTCTCAGTAACACTTTCTATGAAGCCCGTATTTATATTGCATTGTAAGAGTATTCTTAAGGCGTTATAATGAATTAATAATGCATTATAAAATACCTTATAATATGTTATAATCTTATGAATTTGCATAAGAACAGTTGTAATGTATTATAATATTTACTTATTAGTGGTTATAGCTTTTAAGAGTATGATGATTTATAACACAACGGACATGTTGCATTTACTTCAGTTACATTTGGTTATATTTCTCATAGTTATAATAATATTATAAGTCTCATCTTTCCATCTTTCTTATGCTACTTAAAGCAATCAAAAACTACTTATAAGCATATTAATAATAATAATAAAATATATTTTTTCTCAAACAGCCATAAGATCCGAAGAATGTGTAATATAACACATTTGCTTTGAACTATTTTTTATTGTAATATCAGTTTGATTATTTTGATTGTACCCTTTAGACAGCTCTTGAGAAGTAACTCTACGTATCAACTATTGGAGTATTAGTAGTATGTCTAAATAAACAATATCAAGATATATAGCCCATTATAATGTAAAAATAGATTTAATATGGTGTTCATTGTGTGTTAAAAATAATCATAACCTTAAATGTTATAACCACAAATGTGATTTGTGGTTGATTAATTATAATATGATATAACATATTATAAGGTTTTTGTAATGCGTTATAATGCCTTAAGAATACCCTTATAATCTATTATAAATATGGGCTTCATAGAAAGTCTCTTTGTCTAAGTATACATGACACAAAGCGTAATCAGATAATTGAAGTATTAAATACTCATTGCACATCACCTCTGTTTTTCAGAAGCACACTATTCTGAGATAAATTGTGGTGTAATTAACTTGTATAAATGCTGCACGAAGCTGAGCTACAATCACGTTATCTAGAGTGCCATGATGTTCATTTAACATCATAAAAAGACAAATTACTGCTTTAGTTTGACTGAAATGAAACTTTTAAAGTGCATGTCAACTGCGAGATAGCGATTAGCTCTTTGCTGTTCATACAGCTGTTCTGTACTCTCTCTTTTGTGATCCAGAAATATACCACACATCCCTGTGTCTCATCTGCGCACTGCTGTCAGTCCCTCTTCACTCTTCAGAAGAGGCTTGACAATACCTCCAACTGAACAGAAAGAGAGAGAACAGAAAAAAAACCTGAATTGAATTTGGGAACGACTGTTCAGATGTTGCTAAGCAACCCAACCTTCCTCAATGGAAGAGACCTCTCCCATCTCTCTCTCTCTCTCTCTCTCTGCTCGTTTCTTCCTGCTTCCCCTGTCGCTTTCTCTCTGTCTCGCTCTCTCACTTCCCACTTTGTCAGAGAAACTTGCCGTCCTCTTGAGAATGCTCATTTAATGTAAAAATATGAGCCTGTGAGGCTCGGCTCAGGGTAGGGCATGACTACTGCTCCTCCAGCTTTCAGATCTACACTACTGTATCTTCATAACGCTCAGGGCGGTTGAATGTATCACGCTACAGTTAAGATCTCAGTGTTGGATCTATGCTTTTTACCCTTTTACACTAAAGAGACTTGGACTTGCGAATATCCATATGCATGAGAGGACACATGTACCCTCAGCAACCACTGCGGAAACATCATATTTCATCTTACTCTCTCACTGACAGCACATGTAAGAGCAGGCCTACAGCCATGTGTCTTCAAAATGCCTGCAGTGGTTCAGACTGTAGTGCAGATAAAATGGCCACATCCTCCCCATCACGTCCATTTACTGTCTGCCCTTGTTTCATGAAGAATCTGTGGATTAGTTTGAATGAGTCTGACTGGGTCGGAGCTAGTCCGTGTTGCATGTAACTGCCATAAATCATAACCATCAGCTTGCAGATGTGTTCACAAAGATAAAGGTGGATGAGCTTATACCTTACATGATTGAAAATAGCATTTCCTCCTTTCTTTCTTTTGCTCTCTTCTTTTATTTTTACTCTTTCTCCCACTGCTGATCAGTATCTCTTGAGGGGAAAGAATGTGGGCCAAGTTTTTTTACAACACACAGCAGACCGTTACTGTGAGAGTGATAGAAAGATTCGGTTTCTTCTCCTCATCCCTCGTTCTTACTTGTCTTTTCTTCTTTTCTTATCGCAGCAATTCCACTGGGTCTCATCGTTGTCCCGGGAGACAGTGATTTGGAAACCTGCCGAGCTCACATCGAGAGACTACAGGAGGTAAGAGATGAGAGGCTGGGGTTAACAGATGGAGTGGGGTAAAAGTGAGAAATGAAGAGGATGGGAAAAGAGAGGAGGAGAGAGGCGTTAGAGTTTGATTAATGATGGGACCAGTCAGTTAGATTCAGAATATAATGAAGGAGAAGTTCTACAGCACTACAGGACAGAGCAGTGTGCTCAAATGAATTGTGCTTTAGGACCCAGATTGTACGGTACATCTAGTGGCAACACAACACACTATCAGAATAGTTTATTATACCCTTATGAACAACCGTTAATGAAATAGGTATTATTAAAAATCAGTTAACAAATTCAATTCAAATTTATTCACCGTCTTGTTGTTCCAAACCTGTGTGACTTTCTTCTGTGGAACATAAAAACCAAGCATTTTTGATGAACATTTCTGAAAATATCTTCTCATATAGTCCACAGAGGAAACAAAGTCATACAAGTAGATTAATGAATTGAATTGAACTTTTAGTTATTTATCCTTTTAGATTATACATTTATTGTTTATTCATCTATGTTAACTAATTATCATGAATCTAGCTGTATAAATGTTACTTTTTATATTGTTCGTTGTTTGTACATGATACCTACAGCATCCACCAATGTTAACAAATTGAACCTTATTATAAAACATTGGCCTAAAGTCAAACATTAAAATATGTGGTTAATGCAGCAACTTGTATAATTATTAAAATCACAAATAAAATAAGAAAACTGTCAGACGATGCCATGCTTTCTAGACAACAATTCTCAGACGAAACCATTAGTTTGATTTGTACCATTGTTTTTTACACTGCTTTGAGCCACCAGTTGTTGATTTATTAATTTATGGCATCTTATTCTGGCCTGTTTAAGTTCATACATTCCTATTAAGTTACAGTGGTTATATAAATATAACTTTACAATTAGCTAAAAATCAAACATGTGGTTGCATGCATTTTTTTGTTTTGTTTTTTTAACTTTTTTTTTTAACCTAATTACACAAAATAAACAAAATAATGTTCTTTTAAGCAGCATCACGTGACCCCTTTAATAGTTCACAAACACACACACACACACACACACACACTCTCTCACACACTGTGCAGCAGGTCATAACAAAACACCCTTGGCAGTAAGGTAGTGTGAGTTTCTGAGGCAGAATTAAGTGTCCTTCAAAAAGAAAAGTAGTCTCGACGTTAAATGCTTACATTCATTCACGTGCTGTAGGGTTTTCTTTAAGAAACCCTGTTGTCCATCTGCTCCGATCTGTATGTACAGTATCTGAACTGACGGGCTGATCTGATGGGCTTTGTGTTTATGTATCTAATGTAATGGGGTCTCCTGCAGGACTTTGTGTCGTGTCACCCATCTCTGCAGCGGCTGGTGCTCCAGGTGGGTGAGACACCTGCGAGAGATGAGACAGGCGCACATGGAGCACTTTCAGGAACAAGCCTGGAAATACAGCCTGGACAATGAATCGATAAAACCAAACAGAGTGCTGTTTGTACAGTCAGATTTTGATAGACATGCCTCCACAAACCCAACCTAGATAAACTTCAGAAGCACATTTGTGTACTATAAAAGTATGCTCGGAGGCAGACATGTTTACCGTGAGAGTGCATAAACCCCTAGAGAGATAAAATAAGCAAGAGAGTTTGTTTTCACGTAGAGCTTAAAATGATCTCTAAAGCAGAGTATTCTGAAATTCATCCTAAATCTCTCCCACATCTTTCTCTGTGAGATTAGAGCTCTCTAGCGCCTCCTAGACACCAGTGTGTTTGCAGAGGTGAAGAGAACCCTCGTTAGTATTTCATTCCCTCTTAACAGATATTATGGGTGAAACCTCAACAGTAAAGGCTTACTAAGTTAAATCCACTCGTTCAGAACATCGTACCCTGAATATTTCCCCTGGGTCCTGAGTGCTCCTCTGTGTTTGGATGGATGCCGTGGATCACGTTTAGCCTCTGTAGAGAATGGCAGCTTTCTTTATAGTGATGGTGCATGTAGGTGTTGTGTTTATTGTGTGCTGTTGCTGTCAGTGTAGTCTTTGTAGTGTGTATTTGACTCCGTTGCATGACTTATGTAGATCTTCAGTTGGCAGTTGGGTTGAAAAGAAAGAATTGATGTGACAGAAAATCATGACAGGTCTGTGTGTGTGATGAAAATAGTAAACATATGCACTGTTCATATACTGAGTTTTTGCTGAAGCAAATGATAATCGAGTTCTGTAAACCCTATATTTTCTTCTCCTTTCATTCACAGGAAGGTGACGAGACCAAATCAAAGGCTTTGTCGTCTCAGAGGCTGTCGCCAAAATGGTGCTTTCTCGACTGTGAGTATTCTTTTGACAGTAGTTTGGATGTTAGATCTGGGGTACTGAACAACAAGTGTGCCATGGTGGCCCTCAAGGATGTGGGCTGGAGTTGTGTTTATAAGTGCACAAAGCTGTAGGTGTTTGCAGTGAATAGAATGGCAAAAAGTAAAGGTCAGAGATTCAAAACTGTGAGTCAGACCCACAGAATATTCTCTTATCAGTGCCAGAATCAAAGCTAGTAAAAGAGAAAGAGTCATGAATCTCCATACTAAAGAACAGAATCTACTCTGGCATTTCAGTGCTAATAAGGATTGCCAAGATGATTACTGTTAGCAGGAGAATTACAGCCACAGGGAAATATATATAAATATTTTTTTTATATATTCAGTATTTTTTATATATATAAATTCAAATAGAAAACAGTTATTTGTTATCATATTATAATGTTTCACAATATTACTTTTTTACTGTGTTTTTGATCAAATGAATGCAACCTTGTTGACTTTCAGAAGCAGTAATAATACCATCCTCAAACTGTTTAATGGTAGTGTATTTATTTAAACAGTGCTTTATTATTTGTTTGTATCCTACAAGCTCATTATTGGAACTATTCATACCATGTGAACAGCTTTCCAAGTTTTGCATTAATCTCCTTTTTGATCAGTATGAAGATGTGGATTAAATCAAATAAAAATGGAGAATTGGACTGCATAAGTCTTGAAAAGGATGCAATGATGTGTTCACAACCTAGTAATATCAGTGTGTACTTAAAGGGATACTCAACCCCAAAATGAACATTTTGTCATTAATCACTTACCCCCATGTCGTTGCAAACCCGTAAAAGCTTTGATCATCTTCGCAATGCAATTTTAGATAATTTGGAATGAAAACCGGGAGGCTTGGGACTGTCCAATAGACTGCCAAGTAAGTTACACTGTCAAGGTCCAGAAAATTATGAAAGAAATCGTCAGAATGGTCCATCTGCAATCAGTGGTTCAACTCAATAGTCTTAGATTATGGTAACTAATTTAAAAAGACTAATAAGTGGGAAAAGTATCTTGTGCTTCAAGGAGTCAAAGCTTTTAGATTACATTATCCAAATCTAAACATTCCCTAATGCACCACCTTTCAAGGAGCAAAGACATAATTATGCATATTATGTATTCTATGAGAAGTGATAAATACAAATAAATAACTTTTTGCATACAGGTCTATCTCAATAAATTAAAATTCATTTATTTCAGTAATTCAACTCAAATTGTGTGTGCATTATATTCAAGGCACACAGACTGAAGTAGTTAAAGTCTTTGGTACTTTTAATTGTGATGATTTTGGCTCACATTTAACAAATAACAACCAATCTTAACAAATTAGAATATGCCAATGTGATAATCAACCCGAAACACCTGCAAAGGTTTCCCGAGCATTCAAAATGGTCTCTCAGTTTGGTTCACTTGGATACACAATCATGGGGAAGACTGATAATCTGACAATCATCGACACCCTTCACAAGGAGGGTAATTTGCTGTACAACGAAAGTTGCTGTATCCAAGCAAGTTAACAGAAAGTTGATTGGAAGGAAAGCATGTGAAAGAAAAAGATGCACAACCAACCGAGAGAACTGAACCCTTATGAGGATTGCCAAGCAAAATTGATTCAAGAATTTGAGTGAACTTGACAAGTAATGGACTGAGGCTGGGGTCAAGGCATCGAGAGCCACTACACACAGAGGTGTCAAGGAATTTGCTGAACCACAGACAACGTCAGAGGCGTCTTACCTGGGCTTAGGAGAAGAAGAACTGTACTGTTGCCCAGTGGTCCAAAGTCCTCTTTTCAGATGAGAGCAAGTTTTGTAATTCATTTGGAAACCAAGGTCCTAGAGTCTGGAGGAAGGGTGGAGAAGCTCATAGCTCAAGTTGCTTGAAGTCCAGTGTTAAGTTTCCACAGTCTATGATGATTTTGGGTGCAGTTTCATCTGCTGGTGTTGGTCCATTGTGTTTTTTGGAAACCAAAGTCACTGCACCCATTTACCAAGAAATCTTGGAGCACTTCATGCTTCCTTCTGCTGACAAGCTTTTTGAAGATGCTGATTTCATTTTCCAGCTGGATTTGGCACCTGCCCACACTGCCAAAAGCACCAAAAGTTGGTTAAATGACCATGGTGTTAGTGTGCTTGACTGACCAGCAAACTCACCAGACATGAACCCCATAGAGAATCTATTGGTTATTGTCAAGAGGAAGATGAGAAACAAGAGACCAAAAAAGGCAGATGAGCTGAAGGCCACTGTCAAAGAAACCTGGGCTTCCATACCATGGCAGTGCCATAAACTGATCACAGCCATGCCACGCTGAACTGAGGCAGTAATTAAAACAAAAGGAGCCCCTACCAAGTAGGAGAACATGTACAGTAAATGAACATACTTTCCAGAAGGCCAACCATTCATTAAAAATGTTTTTTTAATTTATCTAATTTGTTGAGAATTTATGGGTGTTTGTTAAATGTGAGCCAAAATCATCATCAGTTAAAAGAACCAAAGACTTAAACTACTTCAATCTGTGTTCATTGAATTCATTTAATACACAAGTTTCACAATTTGAGTTGAAATACTGAAATAAATGAATTTTTCCATGACATTCTAATTTATTGAGATGCACCTGTGCAGGTGTAACTTTTGTTGAGAGGTGCAATGCACTGGCTGAAAGGGCCATCAGGTTTTCCTTTGACAGCATCTCAAGATGTGGGGAGTCAGTCATCATTATACACAAATCCTCTGTGACAGCTGAGTCACATTCACACAGATCCTAAACTGCTACACATCAAACCAGTGAAATAGTACATCACATTCCCCTGTTCAATACTTGCATCCTTCCACCCTTTTTTCATCCTTTCATTTCTGTCCTTCCTCTCTTCCCACCGGCCCAGAGGAAAATTAATCTCCTCATTTTAAGACTAAAAAGCTTCCGAGGGCTTTATTACCAGAGCAGAGAACTGCAGGATGAGTCAGAACTTTTCAGAGTGATTGTGGCAGCACTTCTGATCTCAGCTCAGTGTTATGAAGTTGTTGTCAAGTAATTATTAGTGCAAGCAGGGGCAAAATCTGATCCGAGGCCAGTGTTACACAGTTTTCCGTGATCATCGCAGATCGTTCCTGTCCCAGAGCAGATGTCACCAGAGTGTGAGGAATCATGTGCATTCATTACTTTTGCTGCAAATGTGTTTTTTACAGGTATGAGGACAAGCTCATGGGAGTTTTATGTGTGCATTTTTAACATGCATGTTCTCTTTGGGAGTAATTTGCTTCGATGAGATGTGAGATCCATAGCAATCTGTCTTTTAGCACTCATTAAAAACGAACAGATGGGTTAGGATAAATATTTGACCCAAGAACCTTAACCCCAAAATGAGTTGGGAGAAAATGACTATGGTAACAACACAAGCTATAGTAATTATCAGTAGGTAAAACATTATTGCAAGAATACAGAAATAGACAAAAATGTAGGCAAAAGTGAAAACAATGTGTACAGATTGAAAAAAGTGCAGAAAAAGATGCCAACTCAACTGTTACTACATCTTAATTATATTCCTTTTTAAATGTTAATTTAACATTGTTAAATAAATGTTGATCATTGTTTTCTTCCATTTTCCAGATGTTTTACTGCAAGCATGGATAGATGTGGCATTAGCACTCAGAAATGTTGGAACTTGTGTGCATGCATGATCTTTTTCACATCTGGAGCACTGTTGGGTTTCTGATTATGAGCAATTATTAACCCCAAATGGGTCAAATCAAGCCAGCTTCCTTCCCAATAGTCTCAATCAAGTGTTTGAGTTGAAAAAAATCACCCAGGGTTTTATCAAGTGTAGATGTTGAAACCGTACTGTTGTGTAGTTGGATAAATGAACATTAGAACAAGATCTATTGTCATCTCTTGTCAACTTGCTCTTGATTGTCTGGTGCGTTTTTTATGTTTTGTGTTTGCAGCTACGACAGCGGATCGATTCTACAGGATCGATCGAGCTCAAGTGAGTCCTCTGTACAATACCTATGAGTAATTCAAACTACAATTGAGCAATTTTAAGTATCCACAAACAAACCATTCACATTTGTCTGGTCTCTGTGTCATCCCTCAGGAGCATCTTAACTACGTGACTGAAATTTCTCAGGATGAGCTGTTCGTTTTGGACCCAGAGCTAGTTGTCACCGAGACGGTCAGCACATCGCCAGGCATGCCAGACCTGGTGAACTCCTCTAGTGATGCCCCTTCTGATCCATGTAAATTTGCCTTCCCATCATCCTCTTCTTCTCCACCAAACTCACCCGGACCCAGGTGAGACACACAGGCAAACATAAAGGGAACCATATCAGTGTAACTAGCACCACACTGCGAACTATGATGAATGAGTTATTTTATGCAAACTTTAATAAAGGAGACATTTTTTATTGTCAGTTAATAACTGATGTCAGTTAGATGACAGCAGCTTCTGCTCTGTAATATCAGCCAACAGGGAGCAGAAGCGCATCAAGCCGGCTGGTGGCAGTGTGGTTCTCACAGCTCAGCTGCTTTGTACAAATGCTTCATTAACAACACTAATTCTAATTCACTGAACATCCACATTTAAAATTTAACATCCACCTTGGGTGCCTTATAGTTGTTACTTTCAGGATGGATTTTATAGAAACGTACACTTTTGTGTGGGCAGGTTCATACATGAATGTCTATGCATGTTTGCATGTGCAGATGAGAATGTGATTGTGATATTGTGTGTGTGTATAGCAGAATAATTGTGTGGTTCAGAGTGGGAAAAAAGAGTGTTTCCTGCAGCACCGAGCTTGATCCGATCCTCTATTTATAGCTGCATGAAAAAGTCATACAGCACCGCAGCCCCTGTTAATCTCCTGTGTGTGTGTGTGTGTGTGTGTGTGTGTGTATTTGTGTTTGGAGGGGTTATAGAGCTCAAGACAGGAAAAGAGAATATAGACAGTAAATTGGCTTTTTCTGTTTTTCTGTCTTTGCGAATGTTTCTTGTTTAATTGCTAAATAATTGAATGAAATCAGTTGAAATTGTGTCAAAATATTTTGTTTAAGCTTCATCATCACACATCCTTTCTGTTATTCTAAATGTAAATGGTCTTTCAGGATTTGTGTATTTGTTTATTTTCTAGTATTACGTAATTTAACCTTGAATGAGAGTATGAATGCTTTGCTGAAAAGAGCAGCATTAATTTCTGTTGTTGGTTCAGGCTAAATTATTGATTTTGTGCTGGTGAAGCTTGTCAGCCAACATGGGTCATTCTGGTTAAGCTGACTGACCATGAAAATCTTATTGGTTAAGCTAGTTAAGAAGCCTGATTGAGGACACCTGCACTTTAGCACCCCATGATGGGGTCCAGCATCCAAAACACCACTACGGTTCAATAGTGTGAGAAAAATATGAATTGCTCAAAGTTAGAGGAAAGACATTAACAATAAATGCCATTTTTAAACTTTTTATTCCTTAAACTAAATAACATTTAAAAATGTAAAAAAAATCACAGTTTCCATGAAAATATGATTTCAAAATTGCTAATAGCCAGAAATGTTTCTTGAGCACCAAATCAGCTAGAATAATTTCTGAAGGATCATGTGACACTGAAGACTGGAGTAGTGGTTGTGAATATAACACAATAGGAATAAATTACATATATTAAAACAACCGTATAAATATTAGCTCATGCTGGTCAGGAAGAACTGATTGTTCACAGTTAGCTCTGTGATGTTTGTGTCTTTCTCATTGCCCTCCCAGCTGTGTGAAGCAGTGTAATGTGTCTGGTTGAGACACAGACAAGCTGCTGCACTGGGCAGAGCTCTCCTGATTATGTCACGATTGTATAACCCATCCGATAGGAGCTTTTATTTACAGCTCCCAATGGAAAACATTGAGCGGTCCCTCAGAGCACTGCTGCTGTCATGTGTGCTGTGATTGTGAGATAACAGTCAGCCTTTTGTCTTTAGGGGCTGTGGGTACTTGATGTACTGATATATCCTTGATCTTTCTGTATTTGAATTCTCGATTCTGTATCTGTCTTTCTCTCACGTCGTCCTCACACTCTACAGTTTCTCTGTAAATGTGTCATTTGTCAGCCTTGGTTCGAATTCTACCTTTTCTCTCCTGGGTTCACTCAAAGCCACGTGGGTTTTCCACATCAGGGCTGAAGTTGTCTGTAATTAGTCTTGTTCACTTCAATAATTGTGTGTTGTTTATTGAACTCTGTTGTGTTAGATACACCACCAGCATACAAAGCTTCAAAATGTCTGCATTCTGTTTGGTTTCTGGTTGTGTAACGATTTTTTTTATGTGAATATATGTCTGGGTTCTTTGTCTTGTAAAAGCAGCAGCATAAAAGATTTCAGATATCATTATATGGCCATTCGCTTTGCTTTTTGTTGCGATAGGCAGGATATTTTCTTCCTTGTCGATACTTAAATATAGTTTCTGCGGTCCTAATGACATGTTTGCGAAACAGCAAGTCTTTCAGAGTTTCAGAGAACTTTGGCTCACCTTCTTTTAACTGACATCTATCCCTTTTTGCTCTGCTCTTCCTCTTTTCCTTCCCTTTTTGTCTTTCTTTAATTTGGTTACTTCGCATTGCATTTGCGCATTTCATCTTTTTCCTGCATGTATTTAATCAGTGGTACTTTTCGTTTTGGATGGGATTTTTTGGCATCTTCCCTGCTCCTGATTTGTTGTCAGTCGCAGAGACTCAATCAGTCACACAGACGTACGGCTGCTGATGCATTTGGCAGCCATTATTACATCGCTTAAATCCCTTGGGCATGAAATAACGATCTCTCGCCGAGGCAACATTAAACATGCTTTTGTTCAATTCAGAATCACACGGAATCGCTCATGAAAGGAATATTAAATTAATAAAAAGATGTAATTAGCCTTTGTGGTGTTCTCTTTGTGGTGTTAAGTGCTGAGTTTGCCAGGGTGAGCTATGGGTGAACAAAGTGACAGGAAGCATTGTCTTTTTGAGACTCTAGACATGTTGGCTTTCTCTCTCTTTCTCTTTGGCGGTCTCTTGTCATCGTAATGTTTTTCCACCGGTTATGCTTTTCCACCAAATTAGATCAGACTGCTACAGGGTGATGCATGCACTAGTGGAGATCAAAGGATAGTGTCTCTATCTTTCTCTATCTCTCTGTCTCGGTCTCCACCTTCATCTGTTCCTTTCCTTTTCTTTTCACACACTATTATTACACAGAATATAAACAGAAGCACTATACATCTAAACATTTTTCTGTGTTTTAGGGTATTCCTTTTATTGACCAGACTGTCATTGTGGGTCTTTGCATGTTACTTTTTCTTATATCAGAAAGACTTCCAACATTAAAGAACAAGTGCACACATCATTATTTGTTAGCAGCCGGACTGTTGGTACCTCACAGCATTTGTTTTTTGTTGGCTGCAGATATAATGACTGGCCTGCTGTTTCAGTACCAAATATTCCTCTTGATAATGTCTGTGTGTGTGTGTGTGTCTCTCTCGTCGTTTCTTCAGGGTTGCAGAGCTCCAAAGGAAGCGTGTTTCCAGTGACAGTTCTGTGGCAGAAGCTCTTGCACACAGTGACTCGCTCCGATCAGCCAAACCAGCTCTCAGCAGGTAAGAGCTACACAGAGAACGTTTATTATCCTCTAGAACACATCTCTGAAACTCCAGCCACGTGGATCAAGCCTGCTGCCATACAAAAATAGTTTGTTTTTTAAGGCTGAAAGTTCTTGCATGTTCTTTCTGATCTATGTCTGTGTGGCCCTAAGCAGAATATTGAGTTCTGTGCTGGTATGAGAGATGCTGATCTGTGAAGCTCGAGTAGTTCCCTTACTGGCTAATCTTTGCAATAGCAAAAAAAGAACTAACTCCTTTTGCATATCTATTTTTGTGATGTTTTATTGGTAATGAGTACAGTGTGTAGAGCTGGTGTACACTTGATTGGCAACAACACAAGTAATGAGTGTATAGTTTCTATTGTAGCCTGTCCAGTCAGAGTCAGTACCAATACCTTTTTACTGCATTCGTTTTAATGTTTTGAGTGTTTTGTTTTTAGCTCAGATGCTAGTTTTTTAATTTATAGTAAATAATTATTAATTAATCAATTATTATAATTTAATAATAATGAAAAATCCTATATTTTATTCTGCATTCTTAATAAAAAGAGAAAATCAAATGATATGAGGTTCCATTTTAATTGTGAAGTATTGCATTGATTCCCCTCTGTATGTGTAAAAGTGTAAATGTGCTTGTCTGTGTGCCTGAATCTTTGGAGGCCACCAGGCATTTTTATTTATTTTTTTGTATGAAAGTATGACATCTCATTTACTGGGCAGAAATGCATTTTGCATTTTCCTTGCACTCTAAGTGTGTGTGTGTGTGTGTGTGTGTGTGTGTGTGTGTGTGTGTGTGTGTGTGTGAGAGAGAGAGAGAGAGAAAGAGTGAGAGTATGTCCAAAGGGTTTCCACAAAGGTTTTTTAAGGATGAATTTAATAGTTTCCCATGAGCGTTTCATGAGGGCTGCATGAAAACATACATGTACACTTACAGTACATTTAAGAAAATGCTGGAATATTTCATTTATTATATTTGCTTCAGTCTCTGTTCCTGCTAATTGTTTTCATATTGTTTAGAAGATATATCTGGCAGGACAGAAAGACATTAGGCTCCTGCTTCTTGTGATGTGTATATCTGCATATGTGACCAGGAGAATATATGAAAAGTTTTCCTTAGATGCCCTTTAGGATACCAGACCTCATAATAGCATAGAGAGAATAGATCCAACCACCAGAAACAGGCCAAGAAATAAAAATACAAAAAGCTGCTGGCCATGAACTGTTAGGTTTTACTGCACAGAAGACACATAAGGGATATCACGGCCTGACTGCTTTCTAGTCAGAAACCACAATCATAAATCTCCCTCTTGTGTGAAATCAGCTCAGTAAACCACAGAGAGCTGTCCTGGACTCATACATTCCTTTGTGTCCCTAAATGATGGGCTCTTTGGGTCCTATTAAGTTTCTCCTAGGGTCAGTGATATCTCAGTAAAAGTGTCTGCCTGTGGAACATTATGTAACATTTGTGCTGGCCATGAATTGATATGCTCCAATGGGGTCCAGGCCACAACCCTGCCTGAGGGGAGGAATATGTGGCCACACCAGAGCTAAGAGAACCACCTCTGTTTGTAATGGTGAAATGTTTCTGCATTACATCACATGCTTAATGCATTAAAAGTCTTTAAAATGCCACACCAACTCAAACCATAGTCCTTTTAATTTTATTGTGCTGTGTGTGTGCGTGTGTGTGTGTGCGCGTGCGTGCGTGTTATTTTCCATGCCATATACTGTATAAACATTCTGGTTAGGGTTTGTTCAAAAATATTCTATTTTTTTCCCTTTTTTTTTAACTTTTTTTTCATGTGACATCTATTTTGTAATATTTGTACATTTCATTTTTTTTTTTATTTATTTATTTTTTTTTATTAAAGGAAGATTGATACAGTTGATACTTTTAAATACTCTTTAATGCAACAACAACAGTGAAATCACCTCAATGTATTAACGAATTGATTTGGTATTTGTTCCTCTTATGTTTTACTACATGCTGAATTTTTTATTTGCCCTTTTTATATATATATATATATATATGTCTTGCATATCCAATTTGAAAATCCACAGTGAATATGTATGAGCTGTGTGCAGCCAACAGAAAACAAAATGTTCAATGTCATGACAGTGACAGAGCAGCTCTAATACAGCATTTTATTTACACTGAACCAAAGCCTAAAACCTAAACTTTTCAACTATTTTTTGACTGCCATTCCTCAGTAAAATACAAATCTCATTTTGGTACTGTAACTGTTATGTCAAATGATTATTGTTTATGTTTATGTCTTTATCATTTTGGCCTTATATTCCCGTTCATTTATCTACTTATTTACATTTGATTTATTTTGTATTCTTTTGTCATTTTGAAGGGTGGGGGGTATTCATCGCTCAAATACGACAGCAGCAGATTTCAAACCTACCAGCAGGTGAGACAAAGCTTTACTATCTTGTCATGTTTCTGTATTCCTTTCCTCTCTGTACCCTTTCACTTGTGTCTTCTCAGAGCTGCAATAGATGTTGAAAGTGTTCAAAGAGCGGTCTATTCTTTTAATCCCAGTGGGGATAGTTACCGGCGACAGTGACTTTTCTTAATGTGCACTATGAGTGTCATTGCTTCAATGAGGAAAAGAACTCTAGCACAGCAGGACCTCACCATTTGTGCTGCTGATTATTATTTTTACTGGCCTGTTCTGTTCCTTATTAGGCCCAGCTGTCTCTGTTGACACGGCATTAGAGGGTAGAAGAGATGCACACACGCACATAAGAAGAACACATAAACAAAGTACAATCAGTTCTGCTCTAATCTAGTATGTGCTGATCCAGTGTAGTCACAGTTTGTTCGTGTTTTGTCTTGTCTGACGTTCTCGAGTGTGATGTCTGTCATCGTATTCTCTAACTGCTGTTTGCTTGAAGACTAAGGGCCGGATCACACAGAATGCTTTTTTTGTGTTCCACTTCATGCTTTTTGTTTTCTATGTAAATAGCTGCTAAATGGACATCTTTGACAATTGCGGTGTGTCTCGCTGCTTGCACATAAGCTTTCTGTTTTTGAAGAAACTGTGTAGGATCAAAAGTTGTTCAACTTTTAAAAACGCATCTCAAGATCTTGCCTTTCTTTCATACATACTCTGCAGTTGGATACTATTGTGTGACATCTGTTTTTTTTTTAAAGCAAAAATTAGTTCTTGTGTGAACAGCTCCTCTTAAAGGGATAGTTCACTCAAAAATGAAAATCCTGTGATCGTTTACCCATCCTCTTGTTCTAACCCGTATGACTGTTCAACATAAAACAGGAAATCTTGAACAGTGTCAAAGTCATAGATGTTTGAAATGCCATTAGAATGAATAAATGTTAAAAGAATACTTTGTTTTTTTTAAGGGGGAACTGTCCCTTTAAGGGATGGCTTCAACACAGACAAGAACAAAGATAGCTTGTTTAAATTGTGACTGCCTGAAAAAATCATTAATCTGTTCTTATATGACACTATCTCTTCCCGTGCTCATATTCTACAGCTAATCAATTCCTCAAATCAGCTTAACATGCTCGAAAGTTTGATTAAACCAGTAGCTTGTCCTCTCTCTCGCTCTCTATCTATGTCTGTCTACAAGGGAAATTGATTAGGTTTCTGCTATTGTTGGTTTAATTTTGAATAGGAGCCATAATTAAATGATGCATGTTTATGTTGTTTTTCTGTCATACATAAATGAGGGATTTGCATTTTCCTCTAATGGAATTATAGCTGAGCCCCATGAGTTACTCTCATTCTGAGGCAGATTTACATCAGAACACTGAGACTCAAAGCAAATAACAACAGGAGGAAGCAGGAGCGCGAGTGCGAGATTAGCCCTTTGTTTCCTGAGCAGTCTGAGTCAACCATCTTTAATGTGATGTCTGCAAATGGTAAATTGGAAGGAGAAAAATTGATGAGGAGAAGCAAACAAGGAAAGATACTCAAGAAGAGCGAGGGCAGTTTAATGGTGCATCACAGCCTTCATTATCAAGCTGAGGTCCCGTAGATGCCAAAGTCTTATTGGTCCCTAGTGAGCTGAACTTTGACCCTTAAAGCTTTCCTACATTGAAGTATATTGAAGTTTCCTCTAATGGTATTGTATTCACAGCATGGACCATCAAGCGCCCTTATTAAGACCTGCTTTTGTTTAAAGAAAAACTTCTGCTCATAAATCTCAGTAGTGATTAGAGGAGAACATTCCAGTCCACAATCAATAATAAAACTGGCCTGCAAATGCGATTTATGAGAGCTGGTGGTAGGAGCTGGTGATCTGGCTGAGGGAACGCCAGGCTGGCCCTCATTCAGATTCCTGTTTCTCTCTAGAGCTAATAAGAGGTTTCTGGACTCATATCGAATAATTGGCCCAATGTCACATTTCTACCCTTTCTCCAAATGTGCTAAATTACTAGCAATTACAGCTAGCAAAAACTCAATAACCCCATTAAAGCTGCTGTGAGCATGTGTGTGAGTTCAGGGTTCATGTTAGCGTGTCTTAGTGTATGAGTGTGTTGTGTGTTGTGAAAGCAGGCTGAGGAACGTGAGTAATTACAGCTGCCGTCTGGGTTACATACCAACGAATGGTTCAGACATGTTTAAACACTGGATGATCATTTAGGCTGGGGGAATAAACCATTGCCAGTTTTTCCTCCAGGACATGATGGTTAGATGGCATGCATCAAGCTCTCGTAATACATAGAGATTTGAGTGCCATTGTCGAATCTTCCCTCCTCATGTGCTGTAATGTGAGTCCCAACGCAGCTGTTCACCAAGAGGTTGTATCTCAGCAAAATTAATATGGCTGAAAATAAAATGTGGATGCTGATCACTTCAGCAAGAGATTAGTTCAGTGATGTGAATCTGTTCTTAAGTTTTGTGTGAACTTTCAGTCACACAGGAAAAGATTGGCTGCTCTGAACATATATGAAAAGATAAATTGTGATTGATGGAGATGGATTTTTTTTATAGCTGAGAGTGGTGATTTGTGATTTCAGGGATCTGAGATCCACTTACCTGAGCAAATTTCACTGCCTGAAGGCTGAACCTCAGCTGCAGGGCTAGAGGAGGCATGCAAACATTACAGCAAAGGTGTGTGTGTTGGAAAGACATGTCAGAGCCCAGATTTATGAGCCTGCGAACTGCTTTTAATTATGGGAAACACTCAGATTCCTTAGCAAGGCCCCACCAACACTCTCTCTCTCTCTCTCTCTCTCTCTCTCTCTCTCTCTCTCTCTCTCTCTCTCTCTCTCTCTCTCACACACACACACACACACACACACACACACAGACACAATCACTCATAGACATGTCTCAATGGAAACACTGTGTTGTGGCTTTGACTTAAGTGTTCATGAATTCTGTTACCTCTCCCTCCCTCTTTGTCTGTCTCACTTAATCTGAGACGGTGTATTCGAAGTGAAATGCATTCATTGTTTTTCAATTGACCATGATCTGACCTCTCTTGACCTCTGACACTTGTATTGCACTTCATTATGAAATACCAAAGATCTGCATTATAGTCAACTCTTATATGAGAGACTGTAGGTGTTACTGGTGAAAGAACAAGCTCAGAGCCACACTGTTTCTAGCGAAGTTCAGGTTTCAAAGCCCTATGTGCCACACGTCTCTGTTTCTTAATGTCCCAGGCTTCTTGTTGTGTGGTGGGGAGCTCTTTGATCAAATATTCTTTCAGGTGAGAGCACACAGAAGATGCTCCAGTCAGGAGAAGAGACAGAGAGGAGGTGTAGGGGCCTCGATGGTGTCAACATCACCATCAATAGGCGGGTTCGACTTTGGCTGTGCTTACCTTTACCGATCAGCCAGATTTTTGGGGGAGGAGTTGAAAAAGGAGCTATCAAATTGAACATTTTAAAGTTCTCGCAATGATGTTCACACATTACGTGGATTAGATTAAATATTACTCCGATAAACACACTTTTGAATTTTATGTCTAGCAACCAGAAACACTGTTATATGCTTCTTAATATGGAGAAGAATGTTTAGAATGTTGACGTACTATTTATTTGTTTTGATGAACATAACATTTGTAACAGTATGACATTAAGAGTACATGAAAAGAGTTTTTACTGTTTTAAAAACACTGATGTGTGAGCATTAGTGGAACTTGAATGATCAGAATAAATATGAAATGCACACCATCTGTGAGTCTGACCAATCGTGAAATGGCTGTTATCATCAGAGCCCCTGCAGCCACTCGGGAAAAATTATGCTGGCTGGTCCAGCCGACTGCCCTCGAATCACTCTTGTGGTACTTTGATGGCATCAGCACCACTCCAGTCAAAACAATTTTCTAACTGACATGCCCTGCTCAATACTCTGTCCAGTCTCAAATATGTCCAGCAGACCTCATGACAACATTGCAGTGACATTAACTGAGTTTTGGTTCCATCCTCAATTCATCTCTTGCTCTTATATGTTGAAGCTAATTTGAAGTCATTTTTTTATTTGCTCATTAAATTTCTGAGATGTATGTTGAGAAGGGATAAAACAGTCTGCATGCATGTGAAATGCTTAGCCATTCTTTAGGATCATTTGAACAGAATCATAAAGCAAAACATCAGAAGATGAGATTAATAGCTTCACACACAGTGTGTGTATCAAGAACATACGTAGGCTTCAGATGCTTACTGTGAAGAAGTCCTCTAAAAGATTTTTGAAGTGTATCTTGAAGTGTTGCTTTGAAGTGTATCATTCACTCAGATGTTTCTGTTTCTCCCACAGGTTTGACAAGAGCAACCTGAACAATGCAAACTCTGGTAAGAAGTTTAAGCAGTGCTCTAACTTTGCATCTTTTCAGTGAACATCAAGTGAACTTTTTCCGGAGTTGCACTGGTCAAATTCTGAATGAATAAATGGAAATGGAAACACAATGAGGGCTGAATTTTAGTCTTTTCTTGTGAGAACAAGTTAAATTCGTACAGTGTCTCAGGTCTCTGCGAAAAGCAAATTGGGACTGCTAAATGTAGTGGAGGAACAGCTCTTGCTCTGTGAATCGTTTCTGACATTCATTACGTGTAAGTTGAGTGTTAAACGCTCCTTGGACTTCATTCTTGTTCCTTTTTAATGAGCTGCTGCCTGTCAGGAGAGGTCATGTGCCAAGGCTGTGGTGTTTTCCGCTCTCTTGGCATTGGTAGAGGTGGAAGAGAGAGAGGAGGAGGAGAGCACTGTCTAACAGTCTGTGAGGTGCAGCGAGGCAGAGCAGGTTATCATCACTCACATTGATCCACATTAGAATTCAGCGCTAGCTCCAAAGCTTGCTGGCATGAGCAGAGGAGTAATGCATTTCCGAAAACCTGATTTGGCCCTGTGCATGCTTTCTCTAGACTGGAAAAAGAGACTCTTCAATTCCGTAAAGCGGCCAAGTTTTGAGAGCTGGATTGGAGCGGGCATATCTTTAGACACAGGTGTAGATTTAGCCACGCAGTGCGCTCTACAGGCGTGTTAGCCTGACATCCCAGCTGGGTGTTTTCATATTTACCTCTCGAGGTTTGTGAAGCAACACACAAGATTGCTGGATTAGGAAGGCAAATCTACAAAGGGCATTGCAGAGCTTTGAACACAGATTTAGCATATTGAGACTGAACCCTCAGAGCCAGCATCAGCTAATGTGATTAACAACACCCATAATTAAAATCATATTTTTTACTCCCTTTTTTAACTGTCTGCTCCCAAAGCATTAAATAAACAGAACATCTTCTTGTGTAACTCTGAATAACTTAATATTGAACAAATATGCATAAGTGATTTGTGCATGCAGGCGGTTTCTGAATAATAATACCTCTAAGTAATAATGGAGTCATCAGTTGCCATGAGGAAACTATAACACTAGTGCACATTTTCTGGTTAACAGTTTTTAAAGATCTTTTACAAATAATGCATTTGTTTTTATGCTGATGTTTTATGCTTATTCTCATCTTCT
Source organism: Carassius auratus (assembly GCF_003368295.1). Lineage (NCBI taxonomy): Eukaryota > Metazoa > Chordata > Actinopteri > Cypriniformes > Cyprinidae > Carassius > Carassius auratus. The sequence goes on from NC_039249.1 coordinate 16,979,015, forward strand.
CATAAATCCATCTTCCAAACAGTGTTTTTGCCTAAGCCTGAATCTCAGCAGTAATCCCATAAAAATAATGTATGTATATAGATCTGTCAGGTTGGATGTAACCGCATGCTTCCATCATTTTTCTGTGCGTTTATGTCATTCAATCAAGAAAGTAAGGTCAGGTTACTACTCGACAGTGCCCATAATAAAACTTCAATAATTGCTTGGCTTTTCAAAAATGTTTAGTCTGCATAAAATCTAATTTACTAGGTTCATAAAAAAAATTTCAGTCTCTAAACCAGTTACTACGTTGGTCTAAAATGGCTTCATCCAGATAAGCCATACCAAAAACAGCAAAAGTTCAGTCTCTATTGAACATTTATTTATTCTAATGACACTCATTAGTCACACATCTAGTCACATTTAATCTAACAGTATTTGCTTTGTAATTATTTAAGTCAAAATAAGCTCAAGAACTATAAAATAATACCCTTGAATCTTTATTAATGGAGTAATCTTCTTTAAACAGTGTCAGCAGACGATCTAATTGAATGTGTGAAGAAGAAGGACCACCAGAAGGTAAGAGCATCATTTGAATACATTAAGCACGTAAATACAACAACCTTACTTTTTCACCTTCTAGGCCTCTCCGATTTTGGTGTTGTCTTTTGGGAGAGGTTTTATTTAATGCACATACACCCTATTTGAGAAGGTAGCTCGGATGTTGTGTTCTGACAGTGATTTAATATGCAAGAGAGCGACCAGTGTGCTTTTAGTTAAATGTTCACTCGGCCTAAAGGATATTCTGTGGTCTCTAACGCAGGACTGACCTCACCATTAAATGTCAAGTATCTAGCAGAGCGGAGGCGGAACCAGATAAATGATCCTGCATATTCTCTTGCCCTTTCACTCTTTCTCAGTTTCTATGGTGACCAAACAGGCTTTCTCTAGAATTATAATCTCTCACACCCAGCCCAAAACCTGTTCCCACTCGTAATGCCTCCATACAGAGAGGAGAAGAGGTGACATTTCAGATATTAATGAGGGTGTTTGGCATGTTGCAGTGGGCACCTATGTACAGTACACAGCATCCTTTACCTTCCCCAATACATCATCTTTTAGGGGGTTAGTTCACCCAAAAATGACAATTCTGTCAATAATTGCTCACCCTAATGTTGTTCCAAACCCATAAGACCTTCGCTCATCTTCGGAAAACAAATTGATTTTGATTAAATCCAAGATCTCTCTGACCCACCATAGACCGCAAGGGTCCTACCTTGATCAAGGCACAGAAACATAGAAAGGACATCATTAAAATGGTCCATGTGACATCAGAGATTCGACCGTAATTTTATGAAGCTACTTTTTGTGCACAAAGCAAGCAAAAAATGACTTTATTCAACGATTTCTTATCTTCCAGGATAGTCCTCTGCCATTATCACATTTTACCTTGTTTACGAGCAGAGGAAAGCAATGCGCGTGCCTGGATAATGGCAGAGGACTGTCTCAGAAGAGATCATTGAATAAAATTGTTGTTCTGGTTTTCTTTGAGCACAGAAAGTGTTTTTGTAGCTTCATAAAACTGCAGTTGAACCACTGATGTCACATGGACTATTTTAACAACGTCCTTACTACATTTCTGTGCCTTGACTGTGGGAGGACCCTTGCTGTCTATACAGGGACAGAAAGCTCTCGGATTTCATCAGTCTTATCTTAATTTGTGTTCCAAAGATGAACGATGTGATTAGGGGTTTGGATTGACATGAGGGTAATTAATGACAGAATTAAAATTTTTGGGTGAACTAACATCTCAAAGCTGGACCATAGAGCCATAAACAGTCAACTCTGACATTTAAACTCGAATGAAATATACAGAAGTACATTCAGACTCACACACAGATGCTCAGGTGTGTCTGTAATTACCCAGTTGTGGAGTGCAGAGAGTGCACTGTGTGGTGTGTGGATGGTGTCTTCTCTTTCCTCTCAGGGCATTCATCATCAGGAATCTCCTCCAAGTCAGACTGAAAACTGGTGGATGATACTGATCTTTCTAGACACACTGGATTGGTGATAATGCTAGTATTTTATTCCCAAACTCTCTCTGGTGTATAAAAGAGTCCTGGCTTGTTTCTGACAGATTTTGGGCTTAATCGCATGAGACGTCACTGGCATGTTTGCCATCATCCTCCAGCCAACCTTGTGCTGAGACCATCATTAGATTCTGTCTGATTGAATAACCAGTCCTTTTTTTTGGCGCTTTGCAATAATTAATAAGACTCAGAGATCAGGGTACCATGTGGCTTCCCATAATGATGCTGTCTTTTGTTTTCTGTTGTTTGGGATATGTTTATCTCAGTGTTTGTTTGTATGACTGGCAGCTTTTTCTCTGCAGTTGAAGGAGCTGCACAAGAGCGGGGCTGACCTGTGTGTGCAGGACCCGGTGGGCCGCACCCTGCTGCACTATGCTGTGGAAGTGGGCAGCAAAGAGATCGTCAGATACATCATTGATAATGGTAAAATAATCAGGTTAAGCATATCTGTAAACGCTGTAACTGCTGGCATAGACAAAATGGCTATATCCATGCAATTTCTATGCCTGTATGTTTAACAATCATTTTAAAAGCTGCAGAACATATTTTTTAGCTTCCAGTCCTTTAGATCAACAGGACTCTATGATCACAAGAAACACATTCTGGTGTGTCCAAACTCAGTCTCTGTTGTGTGTTATCTGTAGTGTGTGGTGGGGTGCTGTGTAAAGCAGGCCATCTCTCTCTCCCACGCAAGCTTTTTACAGCTCTTCATTAAGCAACACACCATCACCTCAGGGCACATGCTTTAGTGTGCTTGCAAGGTTTGATTTTATTTTTCTCTTTTTCCACAGCACCCACTGATATCCTGGATGTAACGGAGAGAGAAAAGTGAGTGTCTTACTCAATAGACATTTGTTATTTTTATCTGTTGACAGTAAAAGTTCTAGTTCTGTTTTATGTTACTGTAGTCAGGAAGGCCATGGTTTTTTAAGAATTATCTTAGCAGGCTTTTTAACAACCTCCAAACTTGGCTTTCTGCCTCCTGTCCTCTCTGTTTATCCCTCTGTCTTGATCTCTTGCTTCCTCTCTGTCTCTCTTTCTTTTTTTATTCAGTGGAGAGACAGTATTGCACAAAGCGGCCTCGTTGTGTCAGAGGACAATCTGTCATTACCTCGTGGAGGCGGGAGCATCTCTCATGAAGACAGACTTACAGGTGAGATAGACTCGTAGATAGATAAGTAGAGAAATACACTTTATGTTCATGTTTGATGCTGGAATAAAGGAATAGTTCCCCAAAAAATGAACATGTTGTACTCATTTAATCAATCTCATGCCATTCAAATCTCACAAGTCTTTGTTAAAGGTTATTCTTCGAAATACAAATTACATTGATTATTGTTTGGATTGTTTAATATAAATAAGCGCATGAAGAGATTGTTTATATTAACGAGAGTTTAATTAAATGGCTTGATTTATATGGATTTGTTTAACTTGGCCTTTCAGTGAAGTAACAAAACTCTCAGGTTTCATAAAAATAATATCCTAGTTTGTGTTTCAATGATTAACCCAAGTCTTATGGGTTTGGAACAACATGAAGGTGAGGAAATGATGATGAATGGATGTTCATAGCGGTCCACTTACATGCACAGAAAAGTCACATGACCAGGTCTGGTGTTGTACCTAACAAAAAACACAATGAGAAATAATGTCATAGCATTTGAAACCCTGTTTGTGCTTGCTATAAGAATTTCAGGAAGGAATAATTTAAGTTCTGATGCCAGATTCATGCCAAACAGGTTCTCTTTAGACGTTTGTTGCTTTTGGATCTCTCTCATTTTGGCTGCAGCCTCCAGCTGGTCTCCATCCCTGGACGTCTCTGTACTCAACCGCTCTGTTAGTCAGTGCTGACTAAGACCTTCGCATGAAACAAGGAACCATTCTTCCCCCCAGCAACCCTCCCTCTCCCCCGCTCACCTCCACAGATCCAGCCAAGAGACTCAAGATCTCCTGCAGCACTTCTGATTGGTGTACCGCAAAATTACACACAGCTGTAGACACACTAGACCCTAATTACTGCCTCTCTTCTTTTCAGAAGAAACATCAATTTAAAAACGACTTATTTGAAGAGATCTATGAGGGAATGATTTTCCACAAAGCACAGAAATCTCATTTGTGGTTAGAACTCTCAGCATTACCACTGGGTCTCCTCTAGCGGCCCTTTCCCAGCTCCCATCTGATAAATGTGTGAGACGGCACTGATTGAGTCTCCTGGGTGCCGATGGACTCCAGTCTGTCTGACAGCCTTCACTTCTATCTGTGTAATTATCAGTAACTCGTGTGCTGTTGAGGGAGATGAAATGTGTAAAGTCACCGGTCTGACACCTTCTGAGAGCAGACCAACATGAAGATTTTTCTCTTCAGAGGATGTCCCATGATTTTCATCTTCCCTCTTCAGGGAGACTGTACCCCTGTGCTCCTGACAGACTCGATCTGAACAAGACCTGATTTAGCGGCGCCATTTTCCTTGACTGTGGTCTGTTGCGATTAACGGCTCCATCAGCACTTTTCTGCTCTGCTTTCCCTCTGTTTCCATCAAATCTAAGGATCCTGCACTTTTGGTTTCATTCAAACCAGAAAACATCATATCCAGGATAGAGTGACTCATCGTTCGTTGCCCTGTTATGAAGCACACTCCTCCTCTCTGACTCCCTCCCTCGGTTTTCTCTTTTACATGCTATCCATCTGTCTTTATATAATAAGCATTCCCATTATCCATTCCATAATGTTCTCCCCTTCTATCCTTTGTGACTTGTATGAGGAAGGCTGGTTTTTAAAAGCACTCTAAAAGTGTGATTATATTTCTGTTCGGCATGCCCTGCAGGGATTAGTCTTTTAACCACTTTTTTTCCCCTCCTGTATAACTAGTATATTTTGGTTCATCATGGCCAATAGTCTCCATTGTGACGCTGTAGCTTTTGACAGCTTTTCCAGAACTGACTTTGTTTGCATCTGAAAGGCAGAAAATGTAGGGATGCAGCACCGCACTGGAAGTTGCCTAGTATGAAAAGGTGTTGGTGCCCGGTCGTACTGTACAGTACTGAACAAAGGCGGCTTCATCTGTGCCGCAACAATGAAAGCGCCTGGCGGGCAGTTTGAGTGCTCCGAGCTCTGTCCGACGGGAACAGTCCAGCACTTTTCCTCTTAGACTCTCTGCACCAGGCCTGCCTGCAATTAACAACAATTACTGTTGAGCAATGCTGGCACCAGCAACACGGAAAAAGAGAGGCGTTTTCTGAGAGAACATGTTTACCATTAGAGGCTCAGTGCAATCTTTGATTTCCCTTCTTCATTGTTCATGAAGACTTTGTTTGAAAGAAACGGTCCCTAATTAGGGCCTGGAGCAACCATAGATGTTCTCTGTGTATTTTGCTTCAGTTCACGAAGCGTCTTCTTGAACTTCAGCTTGTGTTTGTATTTGTAATTGAAGTCTCAGTGGAACAGAGAACAGTTTAATGATAAATAGTCAATTATATCAAGCTTCAGTACTGTTAAAAGTTTTAGGCACTAATGTAAAAATGCCGTCAAAAAATATATAAATAGATTTTATTTTTAATTAACTGTGATTAACTAAAATCAGCATTTGGTGTGACCATCCTCTGCTTTTAAAGCAATTTTTGCCCTTGGTGCACTTGCACATAGTTTTTCAGGTAGCGTTTGCAGGTTTCTTGAAGCATCTTGGAGACATTTCCACAGTTCTTCTGGATTGAGTCTGTCTCAGGTTGTTCTGTTTCTTCATGTTATTCCAGACAGACTTATGATGATGAGATCAGATCTCTGTGTGGAGCACTAGCTGTTGTCAGACTCCTTCTGCAAACAAAAACTGCATTATTACAATTAATGGCAAAATTAATGTCTGGAAATGTAAACTGATATTTCCTACTCGCACACTACAGCAAGTTAGAAATAACTGACTTAAAACCATATTTTACCTGTCAAAAATAATAGTGTTCTAATAATTTTGGCCACCACTGAGTGTGTGTATGGGTGTGTGTGTCTCATTTTCCTCTTGACAATGCCCGACAGATTATCTTTGGTGGTCAGTCAAGCACACCAACACCATGGTCATTTAACCAACTTTTGGTGCTTTTGGCAGTGTGGGCAGGTGCCAAATCCTGCTGGAAAATGAAATCAGCATCTCTAAAAAGCTTGTCAGCAGAAGGAAGCATGAAGTGCTCTAAAATCTTTTTGGTAAATGGGTGCAGTGACTTTGGTTTTAAAAATGGACCACTCTCTTCACATCAGTTCAGTCAGTGTACTGTTTTAGTAAATGAATTACTCCGGGATGTTGGTTTGTTTGAACTCAGAGGGAGTGTCAGACACATTAAAAAAAGTTAACAGCTTTAGTCATTTGTGTATTAATGCGTATTGGAGACGCAAACCGTTTGAAACGATTCAGTTCGATTTGGTAAACTGGTTCAAGAAGATCCAGTTACATCGAGTGATTTGTTCGCGAACCGGATATCACAAACTGCTTTGTTTTGAACTCTCTCACAACAGACACAGAAGAGAAGAAAATGCTGTATAAAGTCGTAGTTTTTGCTATTTTTGGACCAAAATGTATTTTCGATGCTTAAAAATTTTCTAACTAACCCTCACACAGCTTCAATGGAGGGACTGAGAGCTCTCGGACTAAATCTAAAATATCTTAAACTGTGTTCCGAAGATAAACGGAGGTCTCAATGGTTTGGAACGACATGAGGGTGAGTTATTAATTAAATAATTTTAATTATTGGGTGAACTAACCCTTTAACACTGGACTTCAAGCAACTTGAGCTATGAGCTTCTCCACCCTTCCTTCAGACTCTAGGACCTTGGTTTCCAAATGAAATACAAAACTTGCTCTCATCTGAAAAGAGGACTTTGGACCACTGGGCAACAGTCCAGTTCTTCTTCTCCTTAGACACCTCTGATGTTGTCTGTGGTTCAGGAGTGGCTTAACAAGAGAAATACGACAACTGTAGCCAAATTCCTTGACATGTCTGTATGCCTTGACCCAAGCCTCAGTCCATTCCTTGTGAAGTTACTCAAATTCTTGAATTGATTTTGCTGACAATCCTCATAAGACTGCGGTTCTCTCCATTGGTTGTGTATCTTTTTCGTCCACACTATATACTTCCACTCAACTTTCTGTTAACATGCTTGGATACAGCACTCTGTGAACAGCCAGCTTCTTTGGCAATGCATTTTTGTGGCTTACCCTCCTTGTGAAGGGTGTCGATGATTGTCTTCTGGACAACTGTCAGATCAGTAGTCTTCCCCATGATTGTGTAGTCTAGTCAACCAAACTGAGAGACCACTCTGAAGGCTCAGGAAACCTTTGCAGATGTTTTGAGTTAATTATCACATTGGCATGTCACCATATTCTAATTTGTTGAGATAATGAATTGGTGGGTGTTTGTTAAATGTGAGCCAAAATCATCACAATTAAAAGTACCAAAGATTTAAACTACTTCAGTCTGTTTATTTAATATACAAGTTTCACAATTTGAGTTGAATTACTGAAATAAATGAACTTTTCCACAACATTTGAATTTGAGTTTTTTTTTTTTTTTTTTTATTAACTGTCTGTCTGTCAGTCAGTTAGTTATGTTTGGACTTAACATGTCTCTTCGTTTCCAGGGGGACACTCCAAAGCATCGTGCTGAGAAGGCGAAAGATGCAGAACTTGCGGCGTATCTCGAGAACCGCCAGCACTACCAAATGATCCAGCGTGAGGACCAGGAGACTGCTGTTTGACTTTAACCTCTCAACCCTCACCTCAACCGGTGCCCTCCTTTTTGTGCCAAAACAACAGTTACCAAAAATGTATCGCTAAACCTGTCTTAGGCTCTCTGGACCGCAGCGGGGGTGATACATTCCCAGAGAGGGAAGATGGTTGCACACTGTACTGTCTCTGAAGGGGTCCCAAGCTTTCATCATCTTTCTCTGAATGACTTAATGTCTTTCATTTCATCGCACTGCCAAAACATCTTAAGAGTTTGTATTTATGAGACAGAATCCATATGTTAATGCACTCATCAAGCTTGCTTTTCTAGTTTGACAATGCTGAATGTTAAACGAATACAATGAGGATTTAAAGATGCATGGGCTGGTGTCTGTCTCCAGATTCATCCCTGTCTGTAAAAGTATCTGGAGCATTCACCATAGCCCTGACTCCACAACTAGGTTCAGTATTGCTCTGTCATGGCTGAGCAATAATCTGGTTGGTCGTACAGCGCATTAACCAGAACCAACATTTCAGTTAGCTGACTTATTTCCTAAAGACAGTAGAGCCATTAAATGACATGTTGTTAATGTACAGTATAATGTAACTTTTTAGACTGCCCTGCACTGAAAGAGTTCAGGTTGGTTCAAAGATCGGAATGTTCTCTGGGTTCTTGATCTCAAGTATCAGAACTATTTAGATGTTTTTCAGGTGTGTCATGGGAAGGATTTTGCATTTTCATAGATTTCTGTGCTGTTTCTAGTAGCTTCTGTTTAAGAGGCATTTGCACTGTAGCTTTGATTGCCTTCTTTATTCTATACTCTGGATTTATAATTGTTGTACTCAAATACGGCTTCTTTCCTACAATATTTTTAAGTAAATAGATGTTTATATAATTTGTAGCTCTAAAAGATGTGTGGTCATGTTTGTATTATAAAACTTTAGATTTTGGTTTATTGGAGTTGAGAATAGATCTCTTTGTGATTCAGCTCATTTTTCTTAAATCTTTGTGATAAAACAACGCACTCTGTAAGTTTATCGTTTTGTTCCATTTTTTTTTTTTTTTTGTGCTGATGTCTTTTAGACATTTAGACGAGATTTAAGGATGCTTATATTTATTTTCCTAAATCATTATATATTGAAATTCATTTGGCATTGAAAGCGTACATATTTAATAATATAAGTAATTTATGACTTATTTACATTATAGGATGAAACTCTTCTCTGTCCAGAGAGTTACTACTTCATCAATGATATGACCCACTTATTTCAAAGTTCTTTACAATGTAATTCTACAGTATGTATGCGTATTCATATTGTAAATAAGTAACACTGTGTTTGGGTTAACACACTAGCATCTTTAGTGCTATTCATTTGCTGTTGGAAATGCATTTTCAGCACTCTCAGTTATGTTCTTTCTTTGGAAAGTTTGAGTGTTTCAAAAACCATCTATCCATCCATCTCACCCTTTTACCCAGACAGCTGTTTGACAGGAGCCTTGATGAACGAGATTATATGAATGACATCATATGCCATAAACACTGAACTCACTGAACTCTTTCAATAAACATGTGATATGTCTTAATGATCGGATTACTTAAAATTCTTAAGACTATTTTTTTTTTTAAAGGTCAGAGATACCCCCCTTAGACCTTTTTAGTATGAAAAATTGGGTTTGCTCCTGTAGCTCAATTGGTAGAGCACTGCATTTTCATAGCCTGAATGCTCTTTAAGTCACTTTGGATAAAATCATCTGCTAAATGCATAAATTAAATTTTTTAATTTAATTTACATTTTGACAATAGAAATTGTTCCTATTTTTATCCTTTCATCCCATTCTTTTCATGTTCCATCTGAGAAGTGTAAAGGCTGATATATATAGGACACAAATACATTTTTACGATTGGTGTTACTAAATAACTCCCATACTATAGTAATCAAAAAGCAGTTTCATATAGTTTAGACCCGTGGTTCCCAACAATGACCCGAATCAGATGTGTTTGATTAAGGAGACTTGCAGAACATGCAGTGTTGGGGTGCCTCCAGGGTCAGGGTTGGGAACCACTGCTTTAGACATACATCGCATCACAAATGCATTCTGGGAGAAACCAAAGCTAGCAGATGGGCTGACACTGTAAATGGTCTTCAAGCCAACAGAGCTTTTTACTTAATCATGCCAACTTCATTCCTTTACTGAGGAATTTCGATCGTTTAATTTTACTGTTTGAGATAAACAGCCTACAGAAAACCTCTCGCACTCAGTGATTGCAGGGATTAAGAGACAATTTTGTGAGTTTCTTCATAATTATCATAATCCTAAAACTTGAGTTTGTCAGACTAATAGGCAGAACAGATGGCATAGATTTGCCACAAATGTTTCAACTCATTCATCAACACTTGGAGCGTGTTTTTAAAGCTTGAATCTTTGAAAGCAGTTGTACTGAGTTTGTTACGTTTTAATTTAAAATATGTTAGAACCTTGCTACAATGCTCTACTAGACTTTTTACACTTTTTTTTCTGTAAAATGTGTAATCGATTTGGACTTGTATTTCCATAGAAATACAACAACCTTAAATTACTTATGTCATTTTCAAATATGAGTGTGTCCACAATTCCATACCTGATCACAAGCAATATGAATCTTTGACTGGCATGATAATGTTCTACTGCATGAATTTTAATGGCCAGTTTTTAAGTGCTGAAGACTGCATTTAGCATATCATTTCTATATCTCTAAGGGCAAGTGAGGTCTATGCCCTGCATTGACCCTGCACTGTTACTTTTAATTTAGTCTAGTTTTAAGATTTTATAACCCAGGCTTTAATGATATGGTTATTTTGTTTTGGTGTTGATCCATTTACTCTGTGGCTCATTCAGAAGAGATTGTTAGTGATGCTGGCAGCATCATATTACCCTTCAGTCTCCTCTGCTATGATTTTTTCTCGTCCAAACATCAGATCATGTACAGTGCTTCATTATAAATAATTCATACATGTTGTCTCAAGCAGCTATTTACAGCTAGACCTTTCATTATCTTATTAAAACCAAGTTTTAAATACATGGCTTATTTCAGCCTCTCTTATCGTCAGCAATACACTGCAAGCACTAGTTTTGCCATTATTTACTTTTCCTCTAATATCCTATTTTTCTTCATATAGTGGAGACACTATTGAAGTATATTCCATTTTCAGTACTTCATCACCAATATTATCAATGCACACTCCATTTTTATGGCATACTTAAGAGATGAGATTTTCCAAGAAATCTCACATTTTTTTATTCTTATATGGAAATCTTACTTTAACTTTCAAAGGGCAAAGCAATGTAATGTATGTACTTTGAATTTCTGAATGTGTTTTGTTGCTGTGTATTTTCTTGCTCAATGAAACTCTTTAGCCTTTAGCCATCATTGAGATGCATGAAAGCAGTAAGACGATGAAGAACTGCCTCTTTCATTGATTTACAGGGAAAGCGATCTGACATTTATACTTATTTTGTGTCTAGTTTGAGGTTTGATGAGGAGAAACCAGAAAGTATGGGTTTCAGTGCAATATATTGGGTTTAAAGACATGTTTTATGAATATTTTGTTCTGTAATGCAGTTAATATTTATCTCTTCAGTGAACTTATCTGTTGCTGTCTGTTTAATAAAATAATAAAGCCTCCTGAATATTTCATACTGAACAGCAAGGTCATTTGTTGCTTCTCACAAATATTTTAAGAGACTGGATGTTGAGTGATCTTTCTGTCCTTATAATAATCTTACAAAGCCTATGAATTATTTGAATGAGTGAATAATTTTAAAGCAAAAAATGTCTGATTCAGTGTAAAGGATAAGAGTCAGATCTGATCCACCACTTGAACATAAATGCTTTTTCTATGCCTTAAGAACTCTTCAGAGTAATCAGACCCTCATGTGTTTTCATGTACAGTAGGTTGATTAAACGGTGGCTACTTATTTTAAGGTAAGAGTTTTTTTTTTGGGGGGGGGGGGGGGTTAAGAGGCTTTGGAAAAATGTATATTCTCCTGTATTGCATTCGGGTCTCCCTCTAGTCCACAGATGGATGAATGTGAGGCTTTGCAGTCTAAAACAGCTCAGAACTATTTCCATTTTAATGCGGTTTTATCATCCTTGGAATGTATTAACAACATTTCCCCCAGACTCTGATACCGAGTTTCTTTTTGTCTCTGCAGGAGTGAGCTGTCGGCTCAGAGATGAGACGCAGGTATTAATAAGAGAAATGCAATTCCTGTCCCAATAAAAGAGTCATGATATCAGTCATTGAGTTATCACCATAAATGATATGACTGTATAATCCTGATGATGTGCTCTATGCAAGATTTTCTTTCTTTGTATGTTTTTATTTAATTATTATTTTTATTGCTGTAACTCATTTGTATTTTTTTCTTAATTATAATTGTGTGAGACTTGATTGTGTGAGACTTGAAAATATAATACATACATATATATTAGGTCTATATATGATACATATATATATATATATATATATATATATATATATATATATATATATATATATATATATATATATATGTGTGATACATAAATTTTTAACATAATTTTTTCATCTAATTTTTCAGGTTGTGTAAATTAACATGATTGAATGCAATGTGAATGAACATGAATTGACAACAAACAATAACACAAATCAACATTAACCTAGATTTACAAAATGATGTAATTGTTGTCCATTGTTAGATTATGATACATGGCATTAACTGAATAACCTCTTCACTGTTTAAAGTCATTGCGGTCGTCTTTCATTACATATTAAAAATAAATAATAATAATGTGTATGTGAGATGAAGTCCATTCTTCTGGTCATGCTCTGAGTGAATAATCACACCATGAACGCCGGCTTCACTTCTATCTTAGAAAGCTAGACTTCACCCTCAACTCTTTAACCTTTTCATGGACAAACACTCACATGCTGGTTCACCCTTTGCCCATTTGGCAAGCTTCCCCATGACTTCCCGCTGCTCCAAAGAAGCAGAGAGTGGCAAGAGGAGGAGTGTTGGGGTTTTGTGGATCATTTGTGGTGGCTGTGAGCTGCCTTTTATTCAAGCAGTGATTGTTCCATCTGGTCCTCTGTTGGGAGACAGAGGTTTCACTGTGGAGATCAAGGAGGAGGTCTTGCCTTTTCAGATTGCTACAAAATATGTAGCCTGTATAAACCTCCCAACCTCTCAACCCGTTCTTTCTTTCTCTTTGTTTCTCACCCCACTTTGATTTCCTCGAACACCCCCACCCCACACCATTTTCCCTGTGGTCTTTTTAGTCCTCTTGGAGCGGATGTGTGAAATGGACAGTACATTGCATTCAAAGAAAAAAATAAAATGTTTTAAAATACATGCTATAACTTACGTGATCAAATCCACTCAGTCCTAAATTCACATGTAATGCATGTTGGCTATTACAGGCATTATTTTTAAAACAAGAACTACAGAAGATGTGCTCTGACTGAAATGTAAAGCTTACAGAAAAACCATAAAAATCAATTTTCAAATATGCCATCACCAAAAATATCATCTGATGCTCCACATCCATGTAGTTTACCATAATTTTTTATTGATCTATGGGGCCATGTGTGTGCTGCTGTAAAAGTGCATGATTGTGCAACAAGTGTGTGTTTGTATAGTCAGAGTGGGTTTTACAGTATGTGAATGCTATGAGAATGGCTTTATGAGTTGGCTCAGGTCATTGTATGTGTTGTGTTCTGGCCTGTCTAGGCCTGCGGAGAGATTGTTTATCTGACTGCACCATTTGTCCTATTGAGCCGCTGTTTCCTGCCCTTAGGGGTCTACACACACATTCACAAATACACCCACGTGAAATCATATAGCAGGCAAAAAAGAAGAGAATCTATAGCCTCTGAAAACATTTTAGCTGTTTATAATGATTTAGGGCGTTTGCAGTATAAACAAAAATATACACAGAACTGTAAGAAAGTACTTTTATGATTTAAAGAGATATTTTACAGATTCAACCTGTCCTGTTTTTATTGATGTAGGTGACCTTTTTGTGGTAAGAGACCGACATTCCAGCAAGGTTTGAACTTTCTATCAGAGTTTCTATCCATTACATTTCCATATAATATATATATATATATTTGTCTTTCTTTTTAAATGATGGTTTGCAAAATTGAGATGGTACTTGTTTGTAATATTAACGTGGTTATAGTACATAATCCAGAGGTTCTGTTATTGGTAGCCAGGTTCCTATACAATGATACGAGTAGACATCTTGTTTGTATGCTGAATTTGTAAATAGTCATATAGTCAGTTCAGCATTGGTCATGGTAGTCAGATACATTGTTTTAAATCCTCTGTTGACTTAGAAGTCATTTTGTTTTCTCTCTGTACTATTTTTCCTTTGGGTGTTTTGATCATTTGATTCAGTCTTATTGGGTTTCTGTCCTTTAAGCAACTGCCAAAAGTGCTTGTGAACACAGCCATCTCTGTTATCAATTAATAAGTGGAGGGTTTTGCTTTCACAGTAGAATTTGTGTATTTATTTATTTTTTATTAGCCTATATATATAGCCTATGTATAATACTGTACTGTATACTACATTGCTATTTTAAGTATATTGTTCTTATTATATTGTCTAATAATATAATTATTATAAAATAAAAAAAAATTTAATTTAAGTTGACATACAGTTCAGGTTTCATGGCTGTGCCTGAGGTCTATTGACCGAGGCTGACGTGGGCTGTGACGTCACAGGGGGTTCATTTAAATGGGCTTCAGGGGGAGAGAAGCAGATTAAATTAGTTTGGGGGGAAACAAAGAGTCGGAACGACGCATAAAGGCGGATGCTGGAGAAGAGTTCACACTCGAAACTTAAGCAAGACTATTTAGTTTTTCAGTGTGAAAACTTTCAACAGAAAACAAGTGAGTTTACTCTGCTCTTTTCACATCAACAGTTGTTATATGACCAGTTATGGGTTTTCTGTTTGATTTAATCCGTTAAACTTTTTTAGAAAGTGCCATTGGAAAGATATAAATCGAAAAAGTTAACGTATATCTATTTTTTTTCACGCGATATACATATACGAATACAAATATTTAGACACCAAGTGCGGACAACACAGTTTTAAAAGTAGATTTTAATGATGATTGTAAAACTATTAAAGAAGAGCGTTTAGATAAACATCCGATATGAATTCAGTGGGGGGTTTTGTTATCCATAAATGAAGTTACTAGACGTTCTGAGGCGAGACTACGTCTGTGCCGCGAGCTGGTGCATTCTTGCAATGTAGGAAACGGTTTACTGCACGGGACGAGTAAGAGGACCATCAGTTGATGATGAAAGTTTATTTTCATAATAGACGAATGTACAAAATATGAAACCACAAACAAAGTGAAACTACTGCTTTACACCAAATTACACAGTTTAGGTGGAAATAGAACATTTTTAAACTACTTGAATCGGTAGTGGTCAAATGTAAGATTTTTCTACCACAATTTGAGGCTTAAGTGTATTGATTACATTTACTGTTCACAGTATTAATATGAATGAATTTTTTTGGGGTATCCTTAGGCATGTTCTGGATCGCCTCCCCTTTCACTCACACTCAATGTGCCCAGTTGCTTTGTGGATAGGCAGCTTGTTTTGGCTGTCTTTGCAAAAAAGTTTTTACACATAGCATGTGGTGGTCTATTCTAAGCAAAATTATTGCACAGATGCTTTTCAGTGTCATAAGTATATTATTATTCGATGTACTTTTGACATTGGCTTATTTCAGCTTTACTGAAATGTAAATAGTGTATTTATGAAATGAAGTGCATATGAAAAGTGTGCATGTATCACGATAATTCAGTTCTCTTGCTCAAATCCTGTGTGTGTGTGTGTGTTGTATCATTGTGCATTTAATGCTCTTGGCTAAATTCACTCTCTCTCTCTCCTCTTGGATAGAGTGATTAAAGTGAGTACGGTCAAAGGGTGCAGGGCAGAAAGGAAGAGGTCTGCGTTTCATCTTCTCTTGCTCTTTCAGAGACCCTTTTCACCTGACCTGCATTCTGACCCCCAACACACACACACACTTTCATTTCTCTTTCTTTACACACTTCCAGGGCCTTTTCATCCCAGAGTGGGAAGAAAGTGCAAAAAAATTCACTTTTATTCAAGGGATTACATATTTGGAGCTATACTGCTTCACAGCACTTCAGCAAAGTTGTAAACATTCAACCTTTTGGCCTCTGCCATGTTTTGATGTGAGCATATAGCAGAGAAAGAGAGACAGAGAGATTCTCTGGGTAAAAACACTGTGATCAGATAAAATAAAACAGACAGTAAGTGAGAGAAGAAAACTGATCACATCAATGTTAACCAGTTCATATGAATAATTCTGGGCAGTGTGCACGAATGCATATTATAGTTATTATTTATATAAGACACCACTCCAAGCAAGTTTCATATGCATTTAAGGGTTTATTTCACATTACTACAGTGGAGAAATAGAGTGTTTCATAGTGATATTACAAAGCTCTCTTGCCCTCTATAGTAAAGATATGCATTTAACTGGATATATAAGTGTACTGTATGTCCTCAGGGTGAGTAGATAACGTGTCTCAGTCACTGATTTCTCTTTAAGGAGCACAGATATAGTTACATGTTAATTTTTGTGTGTGCCTCACTAACTCTGAACCCTCAGATTCACAGGCCTCCAGTGCTATGCTAGTCAGTTTCTGTCAGAAAGCATTTGGTGAATCACTTACTGGACTGGTGACAGCCTTTGCGTGCGTGCGTGTGTGTGTGTGTGTGGACATAACCCAGCTGCATACACCCATCAGAAAGAATGATGGGAGACTCACAGTGATTTACGACTGCTTGCCCCGGACCTGTGTTTGAGTAAATCTTGTGCTGAAGTGAACTTAAACAGCTGTTTTTGGTTTGAGCACTGTCTCCAGACGTCTCTCTCCTCCCCCGTGTCTGTCTGTCAGTCTGTCTCTCTCTCTGCGGTTTAGATGACTGATAAAACCAGTGCAGACTTGAACTCCTCCTGCACTGTGTCTGAAGACTAACGCTCAGTACCAGCTCAGCCTTAAGGGCCTGCTTTGCTTCAGACTTAATGAAAGCACCTCCGTTTAATATAGTCTTTACAGAAAAACGCAGAGCTTGTAATAGAGATTAAGAGCTGCTGAAAGGAAAGACTCCAAATGGAAATCTGTAATTGAAAAGTGGCACTGATAAGCGTGAAACTGTGCCATATGTCTGACTATGAGTGAAGTGGGTCAGAGCTTTGTGTTGTTTTCTCTGCTATGGAAATGAGTTTGAAGTCCAGCTGGTTGCGCGGCGAGGGACTCGCACACTCGAGCGCTGGGTGTTTGGAACACTCTGAAAAGATGTGAGGGGAGGAGAGAGGACCAGAGGAGGGGAGAGAAGAGAAACCGTGTGTGTCCAGCGTTCCCGCATTCCTCTGCGCTTGTGATAATGGAAGCCCCATGGCGTATGATGAGTGAGTAAGGCCCTCAAAGAGCATGTGTTTCTGTGAGAGGAATGGGGCTTTTAAAGGGTTTTCTGTGTGTGTGGACCCAGCGGGTCAGAGCAGCCTCGTTAGGATGTCTGGAACACCCCCCCCCCACCCCCATCACTCACTCACTCACACACACACACACACACACACACACACACACACACACACACACACACATTCCCCACAAAGAAGACTGCCTGATGAGAGATTTTGAAGAAGGGTCAGAGAAAAAAAAAGGTGAGGAGGGGGAATTTTTGGGACCCGGAGAGGGGGTGAAGACATTTTTGGGCCAGGAAAATGGGGGTTGGGGTGCTGGAGATTTGTGTTTTTCTGAGAGAGGTTAGTCACGCTCTGCTGAGTGGCTGACACTTAATTACTGTTTGGAGGGAGTTGCAGGATTTACTGGGTCAACAGAATATTTTATAAACAGCTTTAGAAGAGCATTTACTGTCAGAGAGTGAAAGATGGAGAGAAAAAACAGAGGTACTGTAGAAAGCATTTTTACTGCCTCTGCTTATGGTGACCTGTAAAGGTCTGGTGCCTGAGTGATGAGGGACGGCGTTTGAGCTGGAAGTTACGGCTGTGAAATACCTCAACCACGATGGGAACAAGAGCAGCTAGAAAACATGATCTGATGGGTCCTCCAGAGAAAAATGGCCAATGTTTAATTAAATGAATGGAAGGACGGACACTTGAACTGCAGTGTATGGACAGTGGTATAGTCAGAACAAGAGACTTGTTTGCACCTAATAGATGCTTAATTATCCTCAAAGACCGTACAATACTGCTTTTCATCACTCCAGCTAATTCTGGCTGCTTTGAGTCTTGCGTCTCACAGAGACCGTCCTCTCTTTCAACAGGAGATCAGCTTTTGTTACCGTTAATTGCTTTTCCTGCGAACAGAAGTCTGAACCAGGTCGTCTTATTGACAAAGAAGTCCCTCCCACACTGACAGTGGTTCTGAGTTGTTAGTAAATGTGTCTGATGTGTGAATGTGCGTTCTGTAATCTGAGTGGGTCCATATGTGAGTGTACGTCTCTGCGTGAGCTGCTGCTTCAGTCCTCTCTTTCCGGAAGAATGGCGTCCCGCGGCGATGATTCCATTCTCTTCACACAATACGCTCCTACTATCTCACAGCACGAGGGCAACTCATCGCCATGGAGATCACAAGCAGAGGCTAAAGAGCGCGCTCACGCAGACAAAGTCACAAACACAAAACCCATAGAAGAAGATCTGTGCACATGGAGGAACCCTCATTTGAGATGATCCAGGGAAACAAATGTGAGACTGAAAAAGGTCTTTTTCTCAGAAAAAAAATCTGTATCTAAATTTTGCACCTACCATTCACAATGTTAATGAAAATAAACGTCCCACCATTGTCGGCACTGTGGGGCCTTGTTTTTTTTAGTTTTTAATGCTGACATGTTGAGAAGCAGAAGAGCAACAGAGATTGATACACAGCTGAGCAGAGACAGAGAGAGAACACAGATGTGAGGACTGAGTCTCTGGAGCCGGATACCAGTCAGGACAGAAGACACACGTCAAGTCTCTTTCTCTTGCGTGTGAATGGATGTTAGTCAGGGGTGCGAATGTTCCTGTGTTGTTTTGGATGTTTATGTTTCCTGATTCAAAGCAACACGCTTGTAGACTGGCGGTGCTTTCGGTGCCGTATTATTATAATTCACCATGTATTTTCCCATTTCAGTAGCTGTTACATCATACTTCTGTGTGAGGTGTTTGTGTGCCATTTCTGTGGGCGGCTGGAGAAATTTAAGCGCTGTTGTTACATTATAATCTGGTGGCAGTGATAGCAGAGAATCACGCAGTCCTCCAGCATTATGACCTTTTGTGTTTGCACGAGCCAAGTCTGCGACATTTGAATGCCAGTCCACTGAATTCAGTCGGTGAAGCTCGAATTAATCATTCTGAATGATCACTCTTATCAGCTCCATTCATTCATCTCTAATTGGGAATTTGAAATATTAAATGGGCAAAGTAATGCCTCAGCATAGATTTTTTTATTTTTATTTTATTGTATTTATTTAGTTGACAGGGACATTGTACATTAATAAAACATTCCTGTAAATGTACCAGAATTAGCCAAAGGCTATTTTCCATCCGTAGTCCCTGGACAAGTTGTTACAAGTCACCCTAAAAGAAAATGTAATTAAAAATACATACAGTACTAGTAAATTTCATTTAGATGGCTAGATTACTGTCCTGCCCTTAGATAACCGTACTTATTACAGAAACTGTAATTTTGCTGTGCAACAGCTGAAGATTGTGTGTGTTTTTCAGAATGCGTGGCCTGTTATCCACCCTCATCGTGGTGCTGCTGGCCTTAATGATCGTGACCACAGAGGCGGGGAAAAACAAGAAAGGTATCAAATATTGCAAGAGACCATCTCTCTCCTCTTTTATTTCTTGCATTAGTTCAGTTCTCATATAGAATTATATCCTGTGATTTCACACTTGGAATCTTAAGGATGGAACACATTACTTTTGAACAAATTTTGCCCCAATTTGGAGTATGGACAAGTCAGCGCTAGTTGCTGGAAGTCTGAGCCAGTATACAATTTTTGGGCATTTTATAGAAATTGCATTTAGTGTATGATGGACATAGACTCCAAATTTTAGCTTCTGACTGTGATTTCATCCAGTTGAAGGATTACAAACATGTTATTTCTATTTGCTATCCAAACATGATATTTTGAGCCAGTTTTAGAAGGCATATTTTCATTCATCGTGCTTCTTCTATAAAAGTTTGTGGTGTTGGGATCGGCTTGCAAGTCTGCTGGTGTATGATTTTCAATTGTTTGCTGTATATTGCCAAGTTGTTTTCTTCTATAACCATTTACAGTGTTTTAAAATGTGTTCTGTTGTTTTAGTATATTCCAGCCTTAAAAGTACAGTTCACCCAATGAAAATTATCTTCATGTACTCACCCTCAAGTTTTTCCAAGAGTATAGTTCTCCTGTAAAAGAAAATATTTTGAAAAATGTTATCAAATGTAATCAAAAGGTCACTGGTAGCCATTGATTCCCATGGTATGGAATATGGAAGCCAGTAGCTACCAGCTACTATTTGGTTACCAGCATTCTTCAAAATATCTTTTCAGTTTTGGGTGAACTATCCCTTTAAGCAAATACTGACAGATCACAATAAATGTGTTGCTTTTAAACCTAAGCAGTTTTGCATGAGTTTCTGTGCTACTTGGCTGAAGGGGAGAACTGAAATAACGCTTCCTGTGTGTCATGTGACAGAGAAGAATAAAGGAGGTAAGGGTGGTTCGGACTGTGCAGAGTGGCGCTTTGGCAGTTGTGTGGCCAATAACGGAGACTGTGGAGCAGGCACGAGGGAAGGCACCTGCAGTGAGCAGACCAAGAAAGTCAAATGCCGAGTGCCCTGCAACTGGAAGAAAGACTTTGGAGGTGAGTAAAACTGGACATACTTATTAAATTTAGCCTTCACTTTTATTTCTGGCATTTAATTTTTATAGTAAGTGCTTTTGTGCTGCTGTGGATTTCTGTTTGTTCTGTGCATTTTAAATCATCTTACAAACTAAATTGTAATGCATTACAATTGCAGCCGACTGCAAGTATAAGTTTGGGAACTGGGGCGAGTGTGACGCAACCACAAGCACAAAGAGCCGCTCTGGCACTCTGGTGAAGGCTCTCTTCAGCGTCGACTGTCAGCAAACCATCTCTGTGTCCAAACCATGCACCACCAAGATCAAAAACAAACCCAAAGGTACACCGTCAACACCAAACCCAAAACTGAGCTATTTAAGTCTTTTAACACGAGCTTCCTCAAACACACATGACTCGACAGGTGTAAGCAGTAGTTTAGTTTGCTTTGGCTGAATGTGTGTAATCTGCTCTGGTTGTGTAATCTTGGCCTGTTGGCCGTGGTGGGCTTCTGAGTGGGATTCTGAAATCAATAATGAACCTCTGCTCATGCATAAGAGGCAGATGTCTTTCCTTTCGAATCATATGTTTGTGGTTAATATGCTTATCGGAATGTGGATTCATGCTATAATACTGTAGCATTATTTTCTTAGAGCGTGTGCATTTCTAACCAGCGTGAGATAGGGAGGCGTCGTCAAGACGTTCGGCTTTACCGCTGGATCTGACTAATGAGATTGTGTCAATCTCTCCACAGGAAAGAAAGGCAAGGGGAAAGGAAACTAAAGGGAGCATGAGATCCAGAGGAGCAGTAAACACCCCGTGATCATCTGTCATCCAAACACGGCCTTTTATATCTCTATACTCAGTGTTCTTCAGCATGAGCCGAACTCGCACTATAGCCACAAACACATAGCTTTAGAAGACTATGACAGAGAACCAGCTGAGTGTCTGACACGTTATGTGACTCTTTGATGTGTGGGGGAGGGGAGAATAAAATGCCGTTGCTTAGCGTGTGGTGCCCTGTAGTTGACCCATTCCTCTGATGTTTCCCTCCAGCACAGATCTCTCTCTCTCTTTCTCTCTCTCTCTGTCGTTACTATCTATCAGCTGTGTAAGCCTCAGGCCTCTCATTTGCTAAAGGACAACAATCACTAGAATTCAATCAGACACATCTGTTTTATTACTGTTTTACTTACACATTTGCTTTTGTAAAATTGTGTAATTTACAGGATTATATTACTAGTAGGGTATACAAGTAGTGTTTGGATAAGTCACCCTTCTCTTTTTTTGTATCCTAAAATATAAAACTGAGGAGTGTTGTTTGAAATAAATGATTTCTCTTTTTCTATAAAAGGTGTAGTTTATGTAAAAGTGAAAATACCCCAATACTGTTACAGTACTTTTCTTTTCTTTTTGACTCGACTGTTACTAACAGACCTAAGGGTGACCTAAGAGGGTTACCAGCATTAAACTGCATGGAGAGGAGACCGTTCCCTCTTGTGCAAACCTCTTTTATAAAATCATTTAAGAAAGGCAGTAATGTTTTGTTACTGAGTGGTGTGTGTTATGCAGTGTTAACTAAAGGTAAATGAGTGATGACAGTTCATTATTAAAGACACTTGAGCCCTCCAAATTTCTCATTGTGCAAACCAATATGTGTGTTTATGAATATGTAAAGAATAAGCATCCTCCTCTCCTCTTGGTCAGTGCGCTTAAGATCTTTATTAAGCTTTATGCAATAGAAAAAAAAGCATACACTCTTATGTACACTTGCTCTTTAAGGGCAGTGGTAGATAAGTCAATAATTACAGTGTGTTCATTCCATCAGCTTCACTGGGGTAATAAACATTGATTTTACCCTTCAGCAGGTACAGTTAAATACGGGATGTATTTATGAATCCCTATAATAATTAACATATTATAAACATTTGAAGTGTACGGAGGAAAGAGAGCACGATGGGCAAAGTCATTTTGCTGCATTGGTCATCTAACAAGATTCCAAGGTTTGACTTTTCCTATTTTCAGAATTGCAGAAGAACAGTATTTAGTAACCGATCTGATTGCATGATTGAATTTCTTTAGTACAGTTTAAAAAGTTTCATAACTCTCTTAGAGATAATGATATTCCAATGTGAAGCCTTCTTAAGAGTTTGCATCACGGTTGTGGATACTTTTTATATATTTGTAGTGAACAGCCTACTTCAAAACGGTTCAGGTATCAGAAGAAGACCAGAGCAATTGGTAAGTTTTAAAACATTCAGAAAAATGGAAATCTGGTTTAATTTCTTTTTCAATGGCACAATAGTCACTTCACTGCTCATTAAAAAGAGATTCAGGGCTGGTTTGGAGATACAGATGCCATGAATGGAAATCTGATGTGTATATGAGGTAGAAACATGAAACCAAACCCAAGATGTTGGAGAGGCAAGTCTCTGCATCTTAAAATGATGCTAAAGAATAAATACCCTCTCTTGCAGACCAGGCCTATTAACAGACCGGCACGCCACAACCTCTTTGGTTTAATGCTTTAAAGTCTGTAATTGCCGAAACTGGCAGCTAGTGAATAATGTAAAATGAGCCCTAAAACACATTTCTCCCTCAGTGGTAATTCTGACCACATGTTCTCAGACAAACTGTTCAACTGAGATCATTCCTGCTGGTTTACATGCTGCAGTTTCATCAGTTACAAACGGTGTATTTAAATACAAACTAGGAGCAAATTATATTGCACCATGAGAAAATGATATTATGAAGTGGGTATCTACTAAATCAACAGGGAGAAATAAAACCAATTTTCCATTTCTCAAATTTACGGACAGTCCTTTATGCCCTGATTTAAATTAAATGCTTGAGATCGAAAATCTTATAAACAGGTTAAATAATTGCACTAGTCTTCTCCTGTTTTTTTGTTTTGTTTTGTTTTGTTTGTTTTTTCAAGCATATCACAAATTATAAATGTTTTCAACAGTTTTGCAAACAGACAACAATACATTTAATATTTAATCTGTAAAATCACATGAAGATCACCAACTAAATACAAGAGGAACAAACATCCAGACATCGAATGCAGGGAAGAAATAATACTTTCAAGAGCATATATTCATCATAACTAAACATATTTACAGACCTCTGCAAGATCAAACCTTTACAGTAACATTTGACATTTCTCAGCTCAGTATAGAGTGTCTCATCCCATTTAAAGTCTATAATGCCTATCCCAATCCATTGAGGAGATCCTTTTGAATAATGACCTATTCCAGAACCTCAAGAGGATCACGCTAAGAGGATATTGATGACTAACTTCTCCCAAGCTGAACTCATGCCCTGAATATGTCGCTCTGAAGGTAATGGAATACACAGCTGTTGTGGTCAGCAAGCAGCTTCAATCTTATGACTTCCTTCATTTAGGAAGTGGAAGGTGCAGGTACTGGAAACTGAATCTCACTCGGGAGAACCATGCTTTCTGGGACAGTCAAGCAGGAAGCTTTTCCATATGTTATCGGTTCTGGTTCTGATATGTTCTCCAGTCACATCTTCTTCACCCTTGTATGGCGAATCTGCATCCTGTCTCAGAAATTTGGGTCAGGAACAGTGTTAATACTAACCAAAAGGACTTGATTGATACCATTTGTGCTATACTGGGAATTTAAGTGAATGAATACAATCCCGTAATTCATCAAGTCTCTTTTGGTTTATATTTGCTGTGATTCGCTATCTTCACTTTTGGGAAAAATGAGCCATGACTAAAGCAATGTCATAGGCTTGATCTTCACATTACTGTAGTGCAAAACTCCAGGGGTTTTAGCAGTGCAGCAATGATTAGATTACTGGAAAAGTCATTTGCAACATGACCTCAGCTTGATTTCTTCAGTGATTCAGCCTCTTGTCCATTGCTCCACCATCTTCTTGTAAACACTGATTCCTTAAAACATAAACTTCTGGTTATGACACACAGTTTCAGCATCATGGGACTATGAAGCCTCACAATGTACTGCACAGTGCCTTCCAAAGTTTCAAAGGTGTCAGGGCCAGAAGAGCCGGGGCAGCCATTGTACTTTCCATATCATACCCTCATCTCCGCTGGCTGCTTCTTCCCTCCGTTCATCTGGTGCCGATGTTCTTATACTGGCACATGAGCAGGTTTTTGAAGGTCTTTTTGAAGGTGGCGTTACAGAGTGCATAGCAAGCGGGGTTGATGGTGCTGTTGACGTAGCAGAGCCAGTAGCCAATGGCCCAGACTGTGTCTGG
This sequence comes from Carassius auratus, assembly GCF_003368295.1. Classification (NCBI taxonomy): domain Eukaryota; kingdom Metazoa; phylum Chordata; class Actinopteri; order Cypriniformes; family Cyprinidae; genus Carassius; species Carassius auratus. The sequence continues at coordinate 17,003,944 of NC_039249.1, forward strand.
AACGCATGAGTGACAGAACGTGCTGATTAAAACCATCACATTGTATGGCGTCCATGTGATAATGAAGGCCAGCAGGATGGCGAAGATTGTCTTTGTCACTTTCTTCTCTCGTGCCGCCATCTGCCTTTTCCTCTTCACCTGGCTGCGGGCGATGCTGGCAAACTTGCGCGCCACTGTGCGGGGACGGTTCACGGGAATGGAGCGCCTCTCGCCGGAACTGTTCGGTGGGACGATCTCGATTGCTGTGATGCACTCGTCTCCTGCTTGTTTGGTGACTATCTTGATCTTGGACCATTTGGATTGAGGGTTGACTTTAGGGGCGGCTGCCGGAGCGGGTGTCAGACCGGCTTCTGAAGTCGCCTCACTGTTCGCGCGTTCTTTAGGCTCTTTAGGTGCAATGCTAGCCGTGCTGGAGTCATTCGAGATCTCCTTCTCCTCCGGGTGCGCGCAGGAGTCGGCTTTGGCGGACACCACACACTCGTCTACTTTGCCATTCTTCATGGTGTCCACCGTAGAACAGGTCTCCAAGCTGGGTTTAGGAGGAGACTGATTGTTGTTGTTCTGCTTCAGGAGGTGACTCTTGAGCAGACCGCTAGACTTCGGCCCTTTCTTCTCTTTCTTGGCCTCAGGCTTCTGCTTGGACACCCGGCTGCGGCTGGCCAGAGAGATGTGCACATAAAGCACCGTCATGATGACCACTGGCAGGTAGAACGCAGCGATGGCCGTGCCGAACGTGACTGCAGGGTTGGAAAGGAACTGGATGTAACATTCGCTAGGCGCTACGGTCCGTTCTCCGACGATGAACTGCCAGAACAGGATAGCAGGAGCCCACAGGATGAAAGACAGTATCCAGGCAGAGGCGATCATGAGGCCGGCCATCTTGGTGGTTCTGCGTGTGGGATAACTGAGGGGTTTGGTTACACAGAAGTATCGGTCGAAGCTGATGATTAACAGGTTCATGACAGAAGCGTTGCTGACCACGTAATCCAGCGCGAGCCACAGGTCACACACAACAGGGCCGAGCGGCCAGTAGCCCTTGATGATGTAGACGGTGTAAAGGTTCATGGAGAACACACCGATGATGAGATCTGCACAGGCCAGGCTAAAGAGGAAGTAGTTGTTGACGGTCTGGAGATGTCGATTGACCTTTATGGAGAGCATGACGAGGATGTTGCCCACAACGGTGACGAAACTGAGGGATCCTGTGACCAGTGCGATGAAGACCATCTCCACCGTCTTGTAGGAGCTGTCGCCATCTGCCACAACCGCTGCACACGAGCCATTGGTGCTGCCGCTGTCACAACTGAAGTTGGCATCACTGGATACATTGCTCAACGAGCCTGAAATAAACACACAACAAGATAAATAAATGATTTGAGCATGTGTGGATGCAATTCTATAAACTAATCATAGACTGATAAAAATATATGCAGTGTTTGCATACGAAAAAAAACCAGCATGACATTCATTATGATGCATACTGGCGCAGAACATTCATTTGCATCCTGAAATATAAATATGCTGTTTCTATTAAAAGGAAGCGACCCAGTTCTCCATGACTTCTGTAATCATGCTCATACAGTATGGAAAGAAAGAAATCGGTGAGGAAAATCCTTTGGGATTCTATTGTACATTTGTTTGGTAGAATGTGACCCAGCTGGCAAGAAGTGTTTCAACAGCTCTGAAATCACTTAGAGCTGTCGCAGTTATCATGAATCACACAGCCCTCTACAGTCTGCAGGATTGTGCAGCCTGGAATCAAACATTAGCCCAAACATTCCTTCTTCTTGAACAGTGTTTGGGGTAATGGGGTTCAGTCTTTCAATAATTCCTGCAGAATACCAAAATGCTTTGATTAACATAGAGTTGTGTAAAATCCATTGTCTATCTAACCACTGGCACTAACATCTGACCTAAGAGTGGTCATTAGGATTAAAAAAAAACAAAAAACGATGTACTTTTATATATGGTATTTATTTTTTTGTGTCAGTTTATGCTAAATGAGTTTTTTTCAGTGTTATCATTAAATACAAACCAGATGTTTTCCGTCATTTATTATGAAATATTTGGTAACACTGAGGTTCAATTCATTAAAATTAGTTGATGAAATAATAATTGCATTTAAACCAACATATTGTATATAAACATTATATAAACAATGTATTATACTTTTTGGTTAATACCCCCTATATTAACATTTAATGTTGTGTAAATTAACGTGAATGCATTATGATTCTTTGACAATAATATATAAAGTAACATTAACCCAGATTAATACATGGGGTAAACATTTTTGTTCACTGTTAGTTCATGATACCTAATCCACTAATTGAAGCTTATTCTAAAATCTTACCAAATAATTACTGAGCTTAGGCTGAGCAGTCTCAGGTGAAGAGAAGATTAATTAAATGCTCATGATTAATAACACCCTCATGTTTTATTCAGATACACAAGCTTGACTCCTTACAACATTATCCAATCAAAGGATGCAAAGCTGCCCCGTCGCTAAATTCAACTGACCCCCTGGGCTTCATAATGATCCGAGCTGCTCAGGAACAATTAAAGACAATTATTTGACATGAACCCTGAGAACCTCTGTGCTGAGAGAAAAATGATCATCTCAAGCCTGTGAAAGCACACCTCTGTACACTCATTTACTATTTGCACACAGTCCATCAAATGAATATTTATATTGCTCTTTATCACAGATATTCAAGTAAGGATCTTGTATTATAAAATATTGAGGGTTTTGGCATGCCATTGTGAATGCGAACGTGGGTTGCATTTCTACAAGTTTCGTCATAATGCGTGCTGCATGCTAGACTTGACGAAAGGCAAGAAAAAGGCAAGTAAGAAAATGAACATAAAAAACAATAACTGAAATTTTCTGAATGCATGAATGTGAGAAGGTTTTGCTTTCAGGTAATGAATCATCTAACCTTTATATATACTGAGAAGCTGTTCTGTTCATACTGAAAGTAATCTAAAGTGCAAAAACCTGCAAAAACTCTTTTTACCATTGCCCTTTTAAAATTCTCGGGAGTTGATTCTGTCATTTCTTTTGAAGGTTGCCATCTTCTGGATAACCAGAGAAACTACAACCCATCACCATGAATAACCACGGCTAAAGACTTGCGAAGTCTGCCTCCCTAAGTTATTAAACGCTTTAAACTACTCTTGATGAGTAAAGACATCTTTATTACTATTCAATCTGAAATGAGTTTCCCACCAGAGGCAGGACATGGACCCAGCCCCTCTCTTTATCTTTATTCTCTCTTGAAACCACCGGACTGATCATCATCAGGCATCAAAGCGCTGCCACACTCCGGACGGCCAGACACCACATTTCCTATTCCTTTTGAAAGCTTCTGACAAACAGACACACATTCTCTCCTCCTCGCTCATGCCAAAGCAGATCACACTTCTTAAAGACTGTGGCCAGTGGAACTTCAGAGATCAGAAAGTTGATATAGTTTGGGTCTGGCTCTGTATTCCCCCCTCGGGTGCAGGTGATTCAGTTTGGGGAGAGGATTCTTCACCCATTATCAAATATGAATCAACAATTACTCAACTGTGGATCCGAGCAGAGCGGAAAGATAAGTGCCAAGCCTCATTAAATATGAATCAAGAATATTCATCTGATATCACCGTGGGACAAAGCTCTCCAGGACTGTTTTATTTAGCTTTCTTGTACAATTTGACTCTGTACATAAACCCCAAAGTACTCTAGTCAAGCAGAACAGCTGAAGATTGACTAAGTATGTCATGCAGCTATATAGCCAGGGTCAGTAGATTTGATTATTTTTTTAATAATTATTTTTATTTCTATTTTAGTTTAGGTTATCGTTTTTTTATTTCAGTTTATTTAGTTTTCATTTTAATTTTAGTATTTTAAAGCAGCCAAAGCAAATGCACTGATTAGTATAATTTAATGAAAAATATCTTAGCAAATTCATTCATTTTTCATTGCAGTTTTGTTAATCATAGTAATACTGGTCCTTATCTGTTCTACTGTCAGTACAGTAAAAGTGCAGCCAGAAGCTATTTCTCAGAAACCTGCAGCACAATGTGTCAAAAAAAAAAAGAAAAGTAGAATCTCATCACACCACACACAGCACACATGCTCTGTTGCACACATCACATGCATGCATCGCAGAACCAAAGGCAGGGTCTGAGGAGCGCTCGCATACAACAGCACCACCTCATCTCTGAAAGATCAGCTTCAGTTGAAAGCTTGACTTTCTGCCTGGCTTCCTCTTATCTGATCTGGCAGTTTGTCATTAAAAATCTCACAGCTGGAATCAGAATTCATAAACAATGATACCAGTAGAAAGCCTAGCATTCAAAAATGAAATCAGTTTACACAAACACTGTGAGACACAATCAAAGCGAATGTATAATGAGACATTCAATGTCAGGACAAATCACTCTCTCTGATGGCTGCGTTTTTATGGTGTGTCCTTTACATTCGCTTATATTTCTATCTTTCCATAAGGTCTGTGTATGTTTTTTTTTTTCACCCATGAAGACCTTTATAAAACACTGTCCTCTCAATGGTGCATGGCTGCCGGGCGATGTTTATGTTTGTTTGTTTTGTTTGAGGGTTTTCCCCTCTTCTGAAGGTTACTATTCAGAGTCAAAGCTCTTTGAGGATGGAGTGACATTTGTATGCTGAGAGGGTGGCTGAGCTTTGAACCAGCACAATGTCAGGAGATAAAAACAGTCTGGAACATTTCGACATGCTGACAAAAATCTCAGCTAAGCCTGCACTACACATTCAATTCTTGCTGTTACCAGTGGATTTTGAACCGATTGTGCAATTGCAGTAAAGTGGCGCTTTGCAGCTTCATGGAAACTGATGACAAGCAAAGCCACCACCCTCTTCCTCCAAACCGCAGATGATTCTATCTGGGCCATTTTTTTGCAGTTTGCATCCGATGGACGGAACTGAATATCCATAACGGAGACAGGCAGTCAATCTCAAATTAACCAATGATTCCCGTATCTCACTGCATGATGAATATGTGACACCGACAGCGTGTACTACTGAAACCGACACTCAAACGTACATCCACTTATATAGTCCAAGAATAAAATATTGTGTGAGGAACTGTGAAAGCTTATTCATGGATTCGATCTGGGATTTTTTTTAAAGGGCCAAGAATAAACATATACAAAACCACACCAACATCTTTTAGTTTAACATAACCTACCATGGATTACAAACCTTAAATGCATGATGCAGAATCAAAATGGCTAAACAGTTATTACATGCACAATTAAGCAAGTATAAGCGCCATCTCTTTTTTGTGATGGGATCTCGTTCTGAAGTTCTCACACAGCTGTGGCTGTGGAGTTGGCAGGATGCAGATGCAGAGAGGGTGATCAGTACTCAGCCTGCAGCAGTGAGATATGAGGGGTCTGATCTCAGCTGGCTCTCAGCACCACAGCAGCTCCGTGCCTGATCACAGCCCCATGCCAACACCACGCAGATGTATTCCTCTGCCCCATTCTGTGTTCCTCAGCTTAATGTCCTAAGCGAGTCGATATTGGACCTGCTTGACAAAGCTTTGAAAAACAATATCCATCTAACCAGTCTAGAGTTACCAAGAGGACAGTAATCTTTGTCTACAGAATGACCCCAGAGAGGTCACTGTGAGCGCAGTGATATGTCACTGATGTGTTAAGACGTAATTAATATTGCTCATTTCTAACTGAACACCATTAGGCTGAAGCAGAGCTCCTTGGCTTATATAATCATAATAATTCATCTACTTTTACCCACCCTCACCTCTACTCATATCTCTCTCTGGACACATTCTGCACATTAACTCCTTATTGATGACCTTTATCTCTCCCTTTCTCTCAAGCACATTCGCTCTGTTTGATGTCTTTTGTTCAAGTCAGTTATTAAATCTATGTGGTGAGCCTGACAAAAAAAAAAAAAAAAAAAATCTTAGACACACACCAAATCCTTCTGAATATATTCAAAACTGACATAAATCAGAATTATAAATATATGAAATCATAAATAGCTGTTATGTAATATTGCATATACAGTTACAGTATAAAAAGAGCTTTAAAACCATGAATAATTATAGATTATTGCTGCTCTTTTTTAAGAAGTTATAGAAAAAAAGAGAGAACAAAAGAGGTATTCTGTCTCACCTTACAGTGTTTGTGTCAGTGCCTTCAAAAGCCTGTTATTGTTCATTGGAGACTCTACCTTCTTTCCGCACTGATGCTAGGCATCTTGGCTGCGTGTACAGTGAGGCGGTGACATCTTGTCAGAAATACAGTGAAAGACATTTCCAGAGTCTCCTAAGCGAGTCACAAACCGAGACTTTTATTTAAGCTGTCATTCTCTCCGCTGTGTGTCTCCTGTGCTAAGCACTGGGATGCAGAAGACAGCAGCTGTTGCTTCACACACACACACACACACACACACACACACACACACTGGCACACTCTTACATGTTCATAAAGGCTAAACGCTTCTACTTTTAAACTCAACTGAATGGCAAGAACAGGAATGGATTCTACTCAGCTGCAGAGGATTTGACTATGGATGCAGTCACACACGCTTGTCTGCACAAACAAATGCATACACACCAACAAACACACGGATGCTGCTCATTTAGTGACTCTATTGGGACTAAAAGCAGAAAGCCTCCAGTTACCAGCTGGCAGATGAAACATAAAGCCATCTGCTACCAAATGTACTTTTCCCCACCAGTATATCAAAAATTACACATGAATATCTGTTAATTAACATAAACCTATATAACAGTGTAATATAATAACAAGCTGAAAGCTTCCATATAACCATCAAAAAAAAAAAAAGTTTGTAATTAGTGATTTAGTGTAGTGCATTTTTCCAATATTCATCGGGACCAGTAACGGAAAACATCTTTGACAATCAAAAGTTAGAGTTTGTTAACAAGGCAGCCAGGACACACAGACAAATACACAGACAACGCACAGGCCTCTGCAGATTCGGACAGACATCGCAGTGGGAGTGTGTGTGGGCTGCTTTGTGGTCTGTTCATCAGACTCCTCTTTTGATTCTGCTATGTGCTCGTTATAAGATCCCCCATACTGGCCACTGGCAAACTAATGACTCTCCCGTCCTGTCTCCCCCACACACAAACACACACAATCCTAATTCTCTGAATATTGGATCATAATCAGGCACAATGCCCTGCTGTGCAACAGTTTAGCAGCGCTGATTAGGCTGATCAGCACACAGATGAGCAAAACATCAAAAGCATCGTGACAAGTGAAGCGGAGTCCTCACACCAGTCATAGGCTTGACAACACATTTTAATGGGAGGTTTTAAAAAACTAGTGAAATATTCTAGATGTCTCTGATTGGCAGAGAGAGGTGGCGATGTGGGTGATGGTTTCCTGGTAACTGTGCCATCCTGAGCGCCATGAAAAGAACATTTGCAATTATTTACACACTCCGGCCCACAACTCACACAGTTATCAGCATTATCCTCTCCAGTAGGTGAAAACAAATTTGTCTATGTCAGTGTCTGATGACTTCCAGTGGCATTCGGTGGTATTCATTATGGATAAGTACAAAGTTCAGCATTGCTTTTCTCCCAAGGTGCTGAAAGACACAATAAACTCCATTAATACGGCAATTTGAGTCAACTCCCATGAGAAATTAATCCACAAGCATGAAAACTCTGGAGATTACATACATAACAATTATACTAAATCCACCCAATCTGAACTCTTGGCATGCTACAGTCACAGCTGATCCCCAAACCTACAAGAATCAATCCAGAAAAAAAAAAAAAAGATTTGAGATGGTTTCAGAAGACTTGGCTGGTTGAAATCCTTGTTGTAATGATAAATTAAATATCATTACTATCAGCACTTAAATGCACAGTTTCATAAGCTGAGGTATTTGTACTGTATGTTCCCTCAAAGCAATTTGATGCATGCTGACAGTAGAGGGCGCCATTTGGGATCAGAATCTGTTTTAATGTCCCATGAGAGGCTCTACATGATCTTATAACTATCCACTCAAGTCGTCTGCACAGTAATGATATACTGTACTGACAACTAAAATGTTCTGCGTCTGATGAAATATTTGGTCTAAAGGTGTCACAGGTGAGGGAACTGTTGGTGACCAGTGGCAGGAAGCTCAGGTCTTTGTTTAAAGCTACTGTCAAAGCCAAACCTGCTGCTTCAGCTGTTATAGTGGTGTTCTCTCTCCCTGTTGAGATCCCACAGAGAACTAGCTGTGTCTCCAGGCATTTAACTCTTTTCTCAGAGTGTTTGCGTTTGAGTGTAACAGAGTGAAACAGCAGCATAGCGACACACTTTCTTCTGTAAAACTGGGTTAACACCCAGCCAGAGACAAAGAGAACAAGAGTAAGGGAGAGGAAGAGTGGAAAAGCCCGACAGAGAGAGACATCAGACTTACACTCTGGGGAATTCTTCTAGTACATTACCAGTTCACACAGTGAGAATCATGGTCACAGAATCAAAGAGCCATCGTCATGCGCAGCAGTGAGATTTGATTGAGTCGGTCAGAGATAACAGAGCTGAAAGATTTGTATTGCTTTAAAACACTCTCCAAGTGAACTGTGACTGACGCTCAGTCTTTTAGTTTCCTTCTCCCATGTTCAGTGCCCCAAAATGTCTGTTTCTGTTTTCATAGTTTGGAGAGAGGAATCTGTGCAATTATCTGAGGGGGAATGCGTGTCTGCTCTGTGGTGATATGCACACTGCTTCTTATGAGCTTAAATGGCAAATTTGAGAACTGGATCCAATGCTCAGAGTATTTAGATCAAATATAAATGTGCATTCTCTACTGCATAAGGGATTTTGAATGGTTCATTGAAAGTGAGGCATTACTGAGCAGGGTTTACTTTTCCCCCTTTCTCATCTGTTTCATCTATTTAAACCAGAACAGGTGGAACAGACAGAAAGTCATTGCATGTTCAAATTTACATTATATGTTTATATAGGTTGATTGGAATAGAGAGAGACAGACACAGAGAGGGAGAGAGAGAGGTTTTAAGGTTCTTTTTTTCACAATTTGATTGTGCATCAAGCTTCATAGAGGAAAATACAAAGTAAATGTTGTGGTGGGTGTATAACATTAGGCTGTGTTACTTCTCTGCACTAATCATAAAGCACAAGCTATAGAAAGACCATAGAGGCTTGAGAATCAAAGCAACAGATAGATTTTGATAGATCAGTTAAGAGAGCAACCAATAGTGAATTGTCCAGAAATGCCTTTCTGCCTAAAACCTACACTAATCTACATGTAAACATAAACAGTAATCTCACCTAAATGTCAGTTAGCCATTGTCAAATCCACCCTCAGCCAATTCGTCAGGACATCCAGACAAAAATCACCACAAAATCAATCATCAGTCTCACACACACACACACACACACACACACACACACACACACACACATGCACACTGTTTAAGTAGTTTGATATTTAAACTCCTTTTTCTCCCCTGCATTACAGTAACTACATACACAAAACCAAAAATGTTTGTTTGGAGCAGATTAGAGCCAACCCAGTTTATGGTAAAAGCCTTTGTTTTAATTACACAAATGAACCATTTTTTTAACTGTATCTAGAATTAACAAAAGCATCATGACATGAATGCAGTCACAGACAGTCCTCGTTTCTTAAAAAAACGCCCCACTCTAAAATCTTGTTCTATTTTACCATGTAATGTATAATTTGAGTAAAATATTTCAGATAGAACTCTAAAAATGTACTTAGATGTAAGTTTTTCGAGATTTTAGAATTTGAACTACACTTTATTTTTTTGTTCCCAATCTTTGCCTTGAAGTGCATAGTGAATGGGGAAAAACAGGTTTAGCCATTTGCTGGTGTTTGTAAATACCATTAATACTTACTGCATATGCTTTTCCAGCTCATATTGGCACAAGGTGTAAATGGACCTACAAAATTACATATACTTAGACAATAACAGAAAGCCTTAACAACATGTGAGTTACTTTGGACATGATCTCAACATGTACTCACTGAATGCACATATTCATCGTAAATGTCTTTTGTAATAAGAGAACCATTTTCTTTTCTAACTCTTTCTTGTAATACTGTATTAATCTTGTCGCCTTCACTCGCAACTTACCGTTGAAGTTCCAGGGCGCGAGACCCTCTGCTCCAGTGCTGTTAGTTACATTCATGTTGCATGGTTTTAAAAATGCTCAGTAAAGCCAGAAGAAAAAAGAAAAAGAATCCACCCTTCCACCTTCACTCCGTCAAGTTCTTCCTCAAGATTGTCAGAAGGGCTATCCTTATGTTGCGCGGGAGCACTTTGTTTTTCACATCACGCGCTCTTTGCGCGCGCGGCTCTCGCCAGCGGTGAGGAGCTCATTAAGTCTTTGACCATCGCGACTGGCTGCTCAGCTAAACATACCTCGAGCGAATGTTTTTTTTCTCTAGATCGAGTCGGTTTACAAACCGCCAGGTGTGGCTCCCATCTGCGCGAGCGCCTCTGGTCTCTTTCCAGGAGTTTAGCGCGCGGCTGAGGCAGCGGACTTTCAATGATGTCATCCACCTCCAGCCAATCACCTGAGAGTCCGCAGGTTCGATCCGAATCAACCAAGAGCTAGTACTGTCCTGTGAACCCAGCGCTGTCTGTTCCCGCAAACTCTAAAACATCCGTCCAGATAAACGCATTTACTACAGTGACCGCCTAACAGACTGTCAGACCTCATTACAGGATCTGGGTAACCACAGGCGGAGGGCGAACCTACTACTGAGTAAAACCATGGTCTGAATTATGGCGGTTTGTCAAAATAAAAGGGTTAAGTATGTTTACGGTCAACTGTGGTTTCTAACATGCCAGTATAAAGATTGTTCTTTTGTTGATCCAGGATCAACATTACTGCCCGAAAATATAGACTAAACTCAATCCCTACCCCTAAACCTAACCCTACCCATAACGTATCCCTAAAATCGGTGTGAAATGATAGCTGATGAATAAGGGCTTAGTTCTCATCCAGCTGGCTGTAAACACACGTGCTTAAAGAGAAATCGCGTTCGCCTGAGGTAAAGCAAAATGATCGAAGGAGTTCGAGAATAATTAGAATCACACCGCCAAAACACAGACCTAAATATTCGGCTACAAATACATCACACCTACACTTCACTTACAAGCAAGTAATTCAGAAAAGACCACTTGTGTTACTCCTCGACAGACTGCGTCCTGAAAATACCCAAATGAAATTCCCTTAAAACGTCGAGCCAATGACTGTCATAGCATCATTTGATCATTGAGAAAAACTATCAGGCTCAGAGGAGTGTTTTTGCCCCACTCCATAATTTAGAGTTAATAGTCTTTAAAACGTCTACAAGCAGATTGTATTCCAGTTATTTAAAAAGACGCTCACATGGTACAGTTTAAAATCTCCAGCCCATTAAAACTAAGAATAAATTCTTTGTTAAAACCAAGTATTGCTAATTTAAAAAGAAACATTTAACATACTTGGATGAGCATTGATTTTACCATATTGTTAACACGTGTAGTGGCCTACTAATTCACAGATTACATTTTTAACGCACGCACAAAGCTAGCCACTGATCTGTTGTCGTTTTCCCCTTATCACTAGTAATTAAGGTGTGGAATTGGGGAGGGGAACCTGAGACACGTTATCCCAGAACACCAGTTGGAATCCCACAGCATCTGTGGTCATACACACATTATGCACGCGGTCAGGGGAAGGCTAAGCTTCCCCCAGCCGTACAGACGCTCCGCCTTTGTGTTTTGTGTCTGTACATCGGTGTAATTGCTTATAATGAATGTGGCTTGTCTCAACACGTCAGCCTCTTGAGCCCAGCACACAAGTTCAGCACCATCGCTCTTGGACAGCGCCCTGCAGTCCGAGCTTTCAGTTCTATTCCAAAAATATCACTTTATAAATTGGTAATAACAACAAGCCTTGTGCTTTATACATGTGTCATGTTTCTCCAAAACAACAGCAAAGATCCGAATAAATAAAAAATAAATACATCAATACAAATAAATAAACCATAATAAAGCGTATAATGAAGTTCACTGTAAAGTATAGATGGAAATGGGATGGGGTGTTTTCTTCACTCTCAGAAACATCCTCCTCCAGAGGTTTTCAAAACAGCTGAATGATTGCTGTCTGTCGTAGCGCGTGAACTGGCACCAGAGCAATTCATGACAGCCGCACGCGTTTAAACCCGCCGAAGGCTGCTTTGTGTTCTCTGATAGTGCGTGTAGCTATAGTCAAAAGGCAAAAAGTTTTAAAGCATAACAGTATTTGGGAGCTTGTATGAGGCTTTTGAATGACAATTCACCAACAAGACATAGCCCTTTCTCGCCCTCATCAGTCCCTCTCGGCAGATTCTGATGGTGTGCACACAGACTCGCGGATTAATCTGGCAGCTGTCTCACAGCAGACAAAAATGAGATTGATGCCAGCCAAAACAGAGAAATCGCGCACAGAAATTCATTTAAATGGCAGCACAGAGCAGAAACCTGACAGCCACTGACAAGCAGGAACGAAATCGACTAAATCAGATGCAGGCGGAACGTTCTTTCAGCGAGCACGCGCTCCGCCGCCGATGAGCAGCGCTGTTAATTAAAGTACACAAGCGTAAAATGTGGAATAAAGAAAGCGCGTGGTGTAACTAAGTTTACAAATATGTAGGCAATCAGTTCACCTTGTCTTATTCATTTTGCTGCTCCCAAATTACGATTTGTCATTTGCATGTGCCGTTTAGGCAATAAGACATCTAAATGTCGCCCATAATTTGGGAGAGACAGCTCTTTTAACTTGATGTTATTATGATGAGCCTCACGAATTATTTATTTATTTACTTTTAACTTTATGTTATAATGATGAGCCTCACGAATTATTTATTTATTTACTTTTAGATTGTAGAAATTTAATAAGGCTAGGTAAAAATGCCTCTCACTATCCACAGCCAACAAAAAAAAAAAAAAAAAAGAAAAAAAAAAAAAAAAAGAAAGGTAGGGAACTTTCTCCCAAATAAAATACAAATTCCGTCATTCTGTCTCAATCACGTTATTTCAAACCTGCGTATTTTTTTCTTCTTCCTATATATACGTACACACAGGTGACATGAAAAAAATCTATCCCTTTAAAAATACATTGATGTTTAATGACATGATACATTTATTTATAATATGTATAAATGAGGCTCAATATAGAAAAGCCTACTGAGATATTTTTTTTTTTAGAAAACTGGATTTTGGAAATTGGATTTGCAGAAATACCCCTTTTCTCTCTCATCACAAACATTTAGCATGCATAAATACAACCTAATATGAACGTACAGTGGCAGTAGGCCAGGCCAGCCAGTTGCTTTAGCTCTGATTGATACAGGAAGTGATGCAATTAGGTCATGAGATGTGCCAGAAGGAGAGACAGTAAATTAATAGTGGTGCCTGTGTTTAGACTTTCATCATCATTGTGCAAAGGCCTTGAGATCTTTCTGGAGCCAGGCATCATGGGAATGATTTTAATAGTACATAATACTCAAGCAGATAAAGAGAAAAAGGAAAGTGAAAAAAAGAGAGAGAAAGTAGTGTTTTCAGAACACTAATCATATTTAATTTAAGGTGCATGAGCAGACAACAGGTCAAATTGCTGAGTCCTTACAAAAATCCTTTCTTCTATTGGCCCTGCTCACAGATTTGTTAGACATTGCTTCCTATAGTGGCTTCACATGGCTATGTCACATTTACAGGACACAATTATAATAGTATATTTTCTCTTTTGATTCAAACCTCAGAGGATGAGTGGGTGTGAGGAGGTATGTGTGTGTGTGTGTATGTGTGTGTGTGTTCCTCTCAAAGGCAGAGACGCTCTACTAAGAGTAAAGAGGGAATTCTGTTACATTCAGAGAACAAAAGTACATCTTTCACAGCACAGCTTCACTAAACTCCCAGCAGCCCTTCCCGCAGAGCGGCCAATCTGTTTCCATTAGCTGAGCAGGTACAGGCAACAATTAAAGCAGATAAAAACATGATGTGCTAAATGACTTGGATGATTAGTCTGTTATTAGGATCATGTGGCTTTCGTGGCATCAGTAATCCACAGGGAGAAAGAATTCACCACAATGACATCAAAGAGCACCAAAGAGAGAACATAAACAGTCGAGTTCTGCTGTAATTTCACCCACTCACCTCCTATCCTCTTCAGCAAAATGAGGGAAAGAAAGAGAACAGCCATATCGTTTTAACACAACTAATGAAAGAAATCCCTAGTCTATAGTACAAGTGGTTTGCTATTTACTACATTCTAAAATCACAAACTGCATTTTAATATATTTTCATTTAAGATGGATTAATTTAAACATCTTTTGGGAATCAGTCTCTCTGCAGCTCATAGTCTCTAAATTTGGCTGGAAATTAAGTTTATTACATCAGCATCCCTTTTAAAACAAACAGTGTAGTGTATTTTGTTCAGTCAGGTGTCTTATTTGGTTGCTTATTTGTGCAACGAATCACAGATCATCACACAACATTACAATATAATCTATAATTACCTTTTTAAAGAGGCAACTCAATCACTGTGAAAAAGGTTATCTTAAAGGTACACCCTTTGTATCATCCACCATTAACTGATGCATATTAGTTACCTTTAAAGTGATAATTCACACAACCATGCATCTTGTAATGCCTTATGTTGTCTGCAAAAGACAAAAAATAAATAAAATAAAAAGTACTCTGAAGAATGTTGGGGTCCAAAAAACATTGCATCTCACTGACTTTCAATGAACAACAACAACAACAAAAAATTTATTTTTCAAAATATTTTCTTTTGTGTTCCAAGGAAGAAAGTCATGCATGTTTGGAATGACATGAAGATGAGTAAATGATGACAGAATTCTTATCCCTTTAAGCGCACATATTAGGTACTTTTTATTTTGTATATGCAGACTTAATACGTGATTAATAAGTTAATACTGAGTTAATACGAGTTAATAAAATACTATGAGAATACAGCGCATTTACATTTTATTTAAGTGCTTAAACTGTTTTGTTTGGGCTGTGTTTACTTGTTTCTAGGTTTTTATGTAATGTGTTTGCTTAAGGCATAAGTGACTGTTGCAGGTAGGAGGAAGAGCTATAACATTACTGCATCTTTCATTCTCCAAAAAGATGCAGAGTTCAACTGTTGCAAAAGGCCAGCAAAAAGACACAGCATGAACCCCAGCACGGGTAAATACAACAGGACACCATTAGTGACTTTGAGGAGGAAGTTTTGGAGAACAGGAATAATGGAGCGCACCTGTGTCTCTGGAAAGCAAAGGAGCAGGAGTGCAGGGACTATAAATATTTGTGTTGAATTTCAGTTGCATCAGAAATATTTATACGGTTGGCACCACCAGCTAACAGCTTCATAACTGGTTTGTAAAGCAAAAGGAAACACACATTAAAATGTCCAGTCAAACTCATATGAGCAAGTGTGTGTGAGGGGAACTGCCTACAAACACACTCACTGGTACTTTGGCCTTCTTTGCCTCCCCTGCATTTCCAGCCTCCATCTCTCTCTTTCTCTGATGTGGTTATGTTAAATTAGATTTCCTGCAGCATTGCTGATCTAATTGGACATAACTTGCCTTCAGGGAATGCCAGTATTACCCAGCATGCATCTCTCAGGGGAGCAGTCATAAGCATGTCAGTGGTGGTGGTTACTATGGTGTGGAGTGAAAGAGAGAAAATAGATCCCGTTGAGGACCTGTAAGACAGGTATGATGCAAACGCTACAATACATCTTGACTTTCTTAAAAAAAGAAAAAAAAAATCTGTCAACTATAAATATGTTCAGAAAAGAGCATCTGATTCTGTTTTTATGGCTGTGTGTTTGTCCTGAATCAGCTGATGTAATTCTTTGTCAATTCACCTGTCCTGTCTGTTTCAGTTTAATGAGGTGATGGAGCAGAAGCAGAATATATGTGGGTTTGTTCAAATATACAGTACACCCGCTCACATCACAATACACATTGGTCTGTTTCCCTGTTACTTTCAATTTCAGACACACCGAGAAGCACATATGCATAAGTACATTAAGTAACTGTAGACCATAACGTCTAGACAAAACTGTACAACCATAGTAAGACATTTTTGCAACACTATAGAATAAATACTCTGATATCCCAATTATTGTTATGATGAGGAGTGGTGTGATTTTACATGGCAGATAAATGAATTTTAGTGAAATGCCAATCACAGAGCTGTATACCTGTAGAATTCACCTGAGCTGTTCTGACAGTTCAGTGCCACAGAAGACATATGTGCGTGTCTGCGTGAGAGAAGACATGTGATTGACAGAGGCTAAATGCAGCCTGACTTCCTCTCACAAACAAGCCTATTTATAGTAGCAATCTCACCTCCGCTTGGATTCGTGTTTTCCAACAGCGCTTCAGTCTTCCTTATTTTCCCAAATAAAATTAAGCTCATTAAGAGGTTGCTTTCAGACAGGAGGATCGCGTGATCTTCAGAGAGCATTCTCTCCATAATGGTTGGAATCTGAAACAGGGACAATTATGCTACACCATACTGAGTTAATGGCAGAATTACACCAGGAGCTCAAATGGCATTTTGATTGCAACAAGAGGTCAACTGTGTCTGACCTCGCCTCAGCTGAACACTGTGTCAAACGCATGCTTTATCACTGAGAGAGAGAGAGATAGAGAAAGACAAATACAGAGATTACTATGGATAGTCTTCATGTAGTCTGCAGTGAGAGCAGTGCTTCTTTCAGAGACTCCTAGCCCATTTGATTTTGTTTTCTCAGAACCTGATAATGGCCGACATGGTCTTACCCTTTACTAATGGGATTTACAGCAAACCGCATTGTTTCCCATCTTAATATAATTCAGGAGGTTCCATTAGTCCTTGTTATTTCATTGTCATTTATGTTTTATTTTATGAGTCTTAAAACAATAATTAATGTTTTTACAGTTCCTTGCAACAGACTGATAAAATGTTGTGGAAAATGTTTTATCCATTATGCATTTCAAATTGATCAGTATTTGGCATTGCTATTTACCAGAGCTTGAATCAACAAATGGTCAACATGTAAAATTAAGTGCATTCGTGTTAGGTTGCAAACTGCAGTTTATATTCAAAACATGGAATTAGAATATCCACAATTAATGGACATGATGATTTAGAATGATGTTCTAAGAGCACTTCATTTTCTTTTGATTTACATTTTATGCATTAACAGTGAGGAAATTGAAAGAGTGAAAACTGTCTTCCCCAAACGCAAGAAAAAGTTTAAATTAAACATCAGACCAAGCTCTGAAGTCTGAAGGCTGTGCAAACTATAGACTAAATGTAGTGAAAAACCCCCAATACTTTTTCATGAAATGGCAGACAGCGTGATTGACATCGAAGCGATTTGAGTGAATTCGCTCTCATCTTTCACCACTCCTTGCACAGCATTTCATACTTTATAATGTCTGTCCTGCTGTCGACTGTACCACACTACAGCATCATCACTCTACATGACTCCAAATGAAATCCCAATGTCTCCAGACTGCTTAAGCATAGTCTTCATTGGAAATGAGGGAGATTAGCTCTAGAAAAAGGGGAATGACGGCCCACAAATCAATAGCTGCTACACAGATGAGCAGAATTTATCCCTCTGTAAATAGAGTTGAGTCTAGTGGACAGTAGTCAGATTTAGACTTATGTGCTGCTTCTGCTGAAGAAGAAGCAGCTGAGGAGCACAGTAAACATACTCTGAGAGATAGAAGGACCAACTTCTAATGTCTGGGGTAGAGAAAGAATGCAAGACAGTTTTTGTATGAAATGGCCCGAGGCAAAATCAAAAGCAAAATGTGCATGGCTCAGGTCCCAGTACTAAAAGATGCTAGACTTTATGCTGTTTTCTTGCTTCTCTTCTTTACTCAGAGGGAAGTCACTGTTCATTAGGCTGGACAGATGCTGGGGAGATGGCACAAGGGATGTTGTTACTTTTAGACTGTTTTGATTTAGGGTACAGTAACTGTGAGCAGGGATTTAATCAAGTGTCCTCCTGAACTACACCAACAGCTGGGACTTTGGGCTGTGTAAACACTTTAAACACCTTAAAACTACCCCGTTGCCAGCCAAGATGCAAGCCTGACAGACAAACCATCTGGGCATTACTCAAAGTGTTAGGCTCTGCATATCCCATCATTTATGTAACTTCACCAAATCCACAATCTACTACCTGAAGTGTGTTGGGGATGCAGGTTAGCTTTCTGTTGTACTAGCACTGCAGTGTAATCTACAGGGCAACATGAACCAGCTAAGCCAAAAGACAGCAAGCACACCATCAGAATAAATGCCAGTGGGTTCTTGTCTCCCTTTGCAGTTAAATGTCATTCTTTTACGTTCTTCTCCTCTCTCTCACCTCTGTCCGTTCTCCCTCTGCATCTCTCTCCTCCAATTTCTGACAGTTGCTCAAAGCTGTGTGATTAGTATGCCACTAAAATCAATGACATTCAGGAGAACCTGTCCTGCAGGAAAGGTCACAGACACACTTTATCTGTTCCTCATATATATATTTGGGCTTGTCAGTTTAATGTGTTAACTTAATTAATTAGTAAAAAAAAAAAAAAAAAAAAATATTTAAATGCAGTTAACGCACTGGCCCCGCCCCCAGACTTGTAGGTCATCTTACATTTCAGTTGACTGTTGACAAATATGATGCAGCGCAATAACTCCATAAATGCAGTTATGCCCTAAAATTCAAGATATTGTTGCGTACAAAAACCCCTGTACTGAGATTTGTCTGATATTTATACTACTGTATAAGCGATATCAGACGAGCAGGGAGAGCAGTCCCTTACCAAAAAGTATTATACTTCAAGTTTACTTTATTAAGTTTACTTAAGTAAAGTTCAAGTATATTTTTAAGTATACTTTATTTAGCAAGTATATATCAGTGTTCTTGTAGTATACTTGTAAGTTTGCTATTTCAATACTCCTTGGGACTAAATTGTATTATATTTTATATTTTATATTTAAAATATAAATAATTTTATATTTTTGCACAATTGTGCTGAGAACATATTAACTTTAAAGCCACAGCAACTGTTGTGCGTCTCTGTTGATTCTGAATGAATCCACTTTTTGAACAAATTGTGTGAATCGCTGATTCATTGAGAGAGCCATTTACTTCATTCCTGAATGAATCATTAGGTTGAATGAATCAAATGAATAACTCAAAGACATTTACCGCCATCTGCTTGCAGATTTCACTTCTGATTCAGAGTATAATTTCATTAAAATAATAACAATTAAAACATTACAAAAAACATAAAAGGGATAGTTCACCCAAAAAAAAAAAAAGAAAATTCTGTCATCATTGATTGACCCTCATGCCATTTCAAACATTTCTTTTGTGTTCCACAAAAGAAGGTATTTTGAAGATTGTTGGTAACAAAGCTGTTTGGTCACCAGAAACTTTCACTATATTAAAACAAAAATACTGTGATGTTTATTAAATCATATTATTTTATGTTCCATCGTTTATGTTAGGCCATTGTAGCCTAAATGTTTATGTGTAGCCTAAAACATTTTATACTGATTCAAAGAATATTTATTTATAGCTACAATTTGTAATGTCTACTTGATCCCTTCTCATTTAACACAAACATAGTTTTAAATCTATCTATCTATCTATCTATCTATCTATCTATCTATCTATCTATCTATCTATCTATCTATCTATCTATCTATCTATCTATCTATCTATCTATCTATCTATCTATCTATCTGTCTATAGATATAGATATGAAGATAACTGGATAGAGAATTTTATTAATTTAACAGAGAGCACACACGACATATGACCAAACTCTAAACAATGCATAATTGCCCAGATCACATACTTTAAAGGGAACTAGAAAAGCCTAAAGAGAGTCTGTCAATGGTTTGTCAGATGTGGACCACTGAACAAACTGCTCTTAAATCCTCCGCAGGTCAGAACTGCTTTGAAGATAAGGGTCTATTAGTTGAAGAATGCAAAACCTGAGCTGACTAAATCAATACATAATGAACACACTGGTCTCCTAAGAATACTACTGGCTCTAAATGAACAAAACCATTTTAAAGGTGTCTATCAAGTGAGTGACCACAGGCAGAGTAGACTAGACGATTGCTTTGTCTGCAATCCTAAACATTTACCATTTCATAACAGGTTTAGAAAAAAAAAAAAAATGAGCTAGAAATTCCTTTAAATTGGCCCTACCCCAAAGGAACGTTAAATGCAACAACAGGAAGTGGAATTACAATTCAAGAAATTCAACAAAGGCAATGCATTCTGGTATATGTTTTTCCACCCTGGTGCTTAAGCAGTAAGGCACGAGAGGCCAAGCTGTTTAGTGAAGCTGTGCTTTACTGTTAATAAAACAAGGCTATTGACCAATCAGCATCAGGAACAAGAGCTGTCTGTTTTATAATAAATATTTAGTTCACGAGTTCACACTTACATATAATTAGCTGAAGTATTATAATGCATATTTGGCGTGCTGAAGGGGCTCCGAGCTCGGGAATGGCCCGAACCTAGAGTACCCCCCCGTATATGTAAAAGTGTAAAATAAACTCTAGTGGAGGAGATGGGGATGGAGGGGGGATGCTGATAAACCGTCAATGGAGACAGGTAGGCTAATTCAGATGTATTTATACCCTAAGGTTGATTATCTTAAGTGGCTCCACCTGTGCTAATTAGGCTAAGTATCTGACGTGCTCCTCCCGAACCTTGTTATGAAACTGCATAAAAACAATATTAATTAATCTATCTAAGAATTGTGAACCACAACAGATCACACCCACTATAGTTGCCTGAGCCCCCCTAAACCTGAAATCCTGGAATCACCCTTGGATTAGGCCTATTTTCCATGCAGAAGTTCAAAATAAATCCAAAATTATGCACAATGCACAATAAACTACACACAATAATCCTAAATCAAGTTCTACATTATTAGCGATGTAAATTATTAAGACACTGTTATTCTGCTAGCTGTGGAAACGAAGAGTTTGTAATATAAACTGTAAAAGAAAGCTCATCTTTCACAGGATCGTGCATCTGAAATTGCTGTCATTGATCAGCGCATACCTAGACACTTTCTTAATGAGTCGATTCCTCACGTAGTTTAGGAGACCTTGGATGTTTAAGAATGAAATATTCGGTGTTTGTACACTTTCTCTATTTCTCTGTGGATGTTTTAGAGTGGAAGCATGTTGATTTAAGAGAAGCATTAAATGCAATACCTAGAAAATAAATAATTCACACCAGTTCTGTATTAAAGAATTCTGTACACACACGTTTGAGGATTTTGAGATTTCTAAGAGCATCTGAGGCCGAACTCTGTGGGGGACTGGGAATGAGAGTGTGATACACAGTTTAGTGTGTGTGTCCATGGTCAGTTTCACACAAGCATTAAGGGTTCATTAGTTCAGTTCATTCTAATGTTGATTCTTGGTGACACATCAAACAAGCTTGTGATTAGTTCTGAGAGCTGCCGTACCATGTGATGTTTGTTCCGATCATGTCTAGGGAAGATGTACAAAATGTAATCTATTCTGCAGTTTTCAACCCCTTAATGACTGCTGTAAGTTTTAGATTAGGAGGAATATTCAGGGTCATTTCTGCAGTCTGTTCAGCCAATCCATTAATAAACATAATCAGTTATTCAGTCCATAATCAATAAGTTCCCTCCATGGTAGATGAGGCACAAAAGAAAAGAAAAATGCTTCTCTCTGTCATAAGAAATAAGTAGCACAGCACCTGATCTCAGAGTTCTGAATGATTGTCAGCACTTTTAGTGTCTTTCTGCATCTACCATCAACAAACATCACCGCTGTCTCTCTACTCTAGAATAATCTTTCCACAGACATTAAACAACCCTGGAAAACAGAGTTCAAAGGTCAGATCAATTAGATGTTTGTCTAGAACCTCCAACCTATGTTATTAAACGCATTTTATCTGACTGATGCCAGTGAAACTGCAAGTCTTTAACACTGTCTAAAAATAAAAACCACTCCATCATTCAGAAAATTTAAATTTGTGACTTTTTAGTTAAAATAAAAATAAATTGTATTAATTCAAAAATGTAGAGCAGAGCAAGTGAATCTTTGAGCTGTTAGCAGTCAATGAAGTCTACACTCTGCAAAACTACGAAGCAGATCCACAAAGACAGGCACTGACACTGGAAATTATCTTCTATTTACCATTACTTTTCAGACTCTCTACACCAATACTTATAAATTATTTTCTATTTCCAGTATTTATTTTTATTTATTTAATTAGTTAGTGTATTTATTTTAGAAGTAATAATCATATGTTCAAACACAATTTCTTCAGAGATCAATATTGTTATACTCAGCATAAACTAGGGATAAGAGGACTCCTTTGTTGGACACTGGGCAAATGAAAACCACTTGAAAAGTAAAAAGTAGAGTGAAGAGAGGAATAAATCTTCCTCCCAAACATTCTACTTTCTAAAACATGGGCAGAATGATAAAGAATCTAGAGAACGTCCAATTTCTAGCCAGGGTTTATGCAGAACTAAAGCGAGGCTAGGAGATACTGTAGATGGGAGAGGGAGACAAATCACCACAATGTCATTCAGCCATGTAAAAGTCTTGCCTAAAGCACAAAAGGGATTTCTCATTAAAAATGTATCATGTATATAGCAGACAACATCAGTAATGAAAATCTTATTAGTGGTGTTATTTAAAAATAGATGTATATTTTAAACCTCATCTGCTCAGGCTTCAGAAGGATATGCAGAGCGGCAGGTGCTTCACATAGCCAGAAACAGCACAAGTTTGGTGAAATGTCAACTATTCATATTTTTGTCTAGAGATTAGGAACAATAGTATCTGCTGTATATTAGTGATATATACTGTTCTGTGTGAGTTACAAAGTTTTCATTGTACATCAAGACTTTTAAAATTGAAATCCTCATTACATGACCCCTTTAATTAGAAAAGTTATACCCCTATGAACCCCTATGATTTTTTTTTTTTTTTTTTTTTTTTGTAGCTTGTTTTGATCAACCTTCAAAGGAGTTTTGAGGCCTACTTTTCGACACAAACTGTTTTGTTTTTCATATATCTTTGGCATGTTTCAACAGCATCAGAACACTGCTGAATTTCGATGCGCCTGAGGTCACTTATTATTACTGGCCATTTTAGGATTTCTTCTGTTTGATCCTTCAGTTTTTTCTTCTTTAGGGCTTAGATGACAATTAGATGCCCTGACGTTTCATTGTAAAACTGATACAAGTTCTCAATTTTAGCACATTATTAATTCCATCAACAGCTGGGATATAGCTTTTCTTACTGATATGGAGCTTCATGTTTTCTTTGAATATAATGCATCGCACCTTGACCAAATGTTCAGCTGCTGTTTTGTCTGGCCACAAACCATTGTTTTAGCAGAGCTGTGGGAAAATTATTTATTGCTTTGGAGAGCAGTGGTTTCCACTACATTTACCTCTCATGTCCAACATTCTAGCAGCAGTTCTGATGTTTTTCCACCTGTCAACTATCTGTCTGATGGTACACTGATCGAGGCAGTCTTTAGAAATTCTTTTGTAAGGCTTTCATGTCTTGGGAGCTTCTACAACTCTTCCCAGTTGTTTCCTAAAGGGATAGTTCACCCAAAAATTTAAATTTGATGTTTATCTGCTTACCCCCAGGGCATCCAAGATGTAGGTGACTTTGTTTCTGCAGTAGAACACAAACAAAGATTTTTAACACAAAAAGTTGCAGTCTGTCATTGTTATAATGGAGGTGAATGGGAATCATGGCTAAAACATAAAAAAAATAATAATAACAATTAAAAAAAAACATAACAAATAAAACCAATTTAAACCCTGTGGCTCGTGATGATACATTGATTGGTAAAGAACAGTATTTATATAGTTTTTTCAATGTCAATTCAATTCAATGTCTGAATTGTTAGAACTCTCCTGATTGTGTTCTCAAGCAGCAGTCATGTGAGGCGTCTTCTTCTTCTTAATTTATGGCGGATCGCAGATTTACGCCGCCTTCACACTGGCAGTTCTATATAGCTCCTATATGGCTACGAAACGACCGGAAGTCATTAATTTCCTATGGAGATTTGCAGACCTTATGCGAATGGCTACGAACCGGGTCCGAACGAGTGCGGTGCAAAAAAAATCATGTCCGTTGGTCATCCGGATGCATTAAAAAAATTTAACTCTTGAGAAAGGCTACGGACGGTTCCTATCCGACAATTCCAGCGGAAGTTGGTGTTGCTATGGTACTGATAAACAAACCTGAATTCATAACTTTTAATAAAATATATAATGATTTTATAACGATAAGTTGTCATGTCATTTTTTTTATTTTCATGATTTTCTAACATTAAAAGGGCAGTTAATACAATTAAAATGAATAATTAAATATCGTGCCCCCCGCTCTCAGACACACTCGGTCTCTCTCGCTCGAGTGCAGGGTTGTTGCAGCCCTATATAACACCATTTCACATTTAGCTGACCTGACATGCACATTCAGATACAGACAATATCAGTCCTTCTAATCTCTCCGCCATTTCTGTTCTAATCGCTTCCGAAGCTTTTCAGTGGTGTAGTACGACGTCCACTGGGGGAGTATTGCGTATTACGGAGCGGATTTCAACTGCCAGTGTGAAGGCGGCGTTGTAAGTGCATTACCAACACCTATCTCTTAAGTGAAACATTGACACTCCTAACTGAGATTGTAGATAGCATGATTAGACAGTATTTTTGGGTGAACCTTTGGAGGAGGTGGGAACCGGCCGACAATCCTCTGGTCCTCTCTCGTCCGTCACTCGGTACTGTTCCCATGTCTCTCAGCCCCGCCCCAGTCGTCACATACCCCCATCACCCCTCGCAGGTACCCTCGAGACTGCGCTCCCCACATCACGGGCGGCCAGCAGCGAGTTCGCCTGTCCCCGGCAACTCACTCCAGCCCCCCGCCTCGAGCATCCATGGCGGCACACTCCCTCGCCTGCTCGATGGCACCACGGATTCACCACAGCGGCGAGGGATCTTCAGCAGCGCATCCCTCCTTCTCCCGGGCTTCGGCACCACTGTAATAATATAACCTTCACAATCATCGGGAAGAAGGAAGCGGGAACCGGCGGACAATCAAATAACATTTTAATAATCAAAATAAACACAAAACAGCGTGTCAGCCCCTCACGGACGACTGACGTGCACAAATAAAAACCAAATACAAAATAAAACCCAGGCCTGGTCCTCTCTCGTCCTTCACTGTCGTCGCTCCGGTTTTATATCCCTCCATCTCCTCCGTGGGACTCGAGACCGGTGGGTCGAGCAAGTGTCACTCATTTCCAATCACTCACCAGCCTCGCTCCTGTTCCCACGTCTCTCGGCCCCGCCCCACTCGTTACACCATCCCTTTCATTTTTATTTTTCCCTCTTCCACCATTTCATACTCAAAGCAAAAATAGATTCAAAAACATATTGGTAAAAATAAAAAAATAAAAAAATGTTTCCATATGGCAAAACTATAGAACATATGATTATAATTACTGTCTTTTTTAATTTTGTAGCTTCTATTTTGATATCATACTATGTAATCACAGGGTGCACCACTGGAACTGCGTCTAATTGGCAATATGGACAAACAGGTGATGCTGCATTTCTAGACCAAACACTAAGCTAGTAGTTGTGCAAGTTATTAACAATTACAGGTACAGGAATTCTGAAAAGAGTTTGTTGTGAATGAGGCCATTTATTGTAATTATCGGAGACAGTCTAACGATATTGTGGAAAAAAGAAGTGTTGTTTACAGCGGACAATAGAAATCCATGTTATCTGATAAGCGATGTGACACTATACGAGATCATATGGTTGATTGCACATGTGTGTTGAAGCATGTGCTCTTCAAAATGGGGAATAGGTGCTTTAGGGGCATGTGGAGAGATTTGGGACCTCAGTAAAAACTGTTGGCCTAATTTAGTCTATCCTTGTAAAATTCTGGAAACACACACACATTCACTCACTCAGGTGCAAGAATAAAGACTGCATGCTCCACTGGCTTTAAGATGGAGTGAGGGGAGGAGTGATGTGAGGAGAGAGAAGTCATGGGAATGAAACTAAAATCAGGGATTCAGGAAGGAATATGCAAACTTTACATAGACATTCCTGTGCTTTCAAACCCACTTGGCATAGATGCATGAACTCTCTCACATATACATACATAAGGACACAATTTAAAAATATAGTATATAAAATTACATTTTATGCAATTGTATGTTCATGGTCACATTATAAATTAAAAAAAAAAAAGCTAATATAGAAAACAAAATAAATAATTAACATAACCTTAAATAATGGGACCTAATTATTTGTCCTGGGCTTTATTCAGTATTGCAAACTGAAAAGAAATAAATAAATAAAAAGTTGGCTGGCCTAAGCTGCTTTTGCAAAGATGAAGTTGATGATCCTGACTTGCCATCTCATCATTGGACGCAAAATGCATCTTTGGACACAAAATTACATAATGAAAGAGTTTTTGTTTTGTAGTCATTTAAAGATTTCTAAATGAAAGCTTTAAAATGTGGGTAACTCTTTGAAGACCAGCTGACATTCAGAGACCAAATTACAAAGAAAACAATTCTAGCTTGTAGTATTCTGAACGTTGTTGAAGTCTTTGTGTTTTAAGCATTTCTCATGTTCATTACCTTCTCATTAAGAAGCTCATTAAGCTTAAGGTGAATTGTTTGTTTTCCTAATTTGTTAGTCATTTCGGATAAAACCATCTGCTAAATGAATAAATTTATTTAAAAAAATTTAGCTTATTTTGTTAAATTATTTTTCAGAGTTCCATATATAATAACTTATTTTAAAAAGTTTTTAAATGTTTTCCTTTTTCTAATATTGTGGTCGTTTACGATAATAACTGTTTTTCACATGTTTTTATGAAATGTAAATAAAAATGTCAGCCAAGGTTTATATTGCTGTTGTCTATGTACCACTTTAGGTGTTTGAATAGTAATAATAATAATAAATAAATAAATAAAAATGTAATAAGAAATATTCAAGTTACATAAAAAAAAGAGTCAACTAAGTTTAATTGAGCACAGGTAATTTAATAAAATTGAATAAATTAAACTAGATATGTTTATTTAAATTTAGATAAAAATAAATTATTGCAACCACTTACCTTTAAAAAATGGCGTAAATTTAATGAATCATTCTTTTTTCAGTGTAGGAGTCCAACTAAGACCAGCAAGCCAGAACTGACTGGAATTAGCTGGTCCTTTTTCAGCATAACATCAAGCCAATAAATGAGATTTTACCTCTGTCTACACAGCTTGATCTTGTGTTTGATTAATGAAGTTAACTTTCATTTCACATGAATTTAATTACATTTGATTCATTATAGTCAAGGCCATAAAGAAGACATTGCCAAAGCGTACGTGGTTTCACTGTGAAGTCTATAATATCAGAAGGGAATATTCTCTCATGCAAACAGACCACAGGGTAGGGAATAAGATCTGAGGGAGTTGTTAATGAGGTGAGGCAGACCAGCACTCCTGTGTGGACATGAAGAGATGTCTCAACTAAATTGCTGTGTGTATAGTAACAGTAATACGCTCTGGTCTCTCATTAGTTCAGTATGAATACTAAGCTTGATGATCTGACTACAGCAGGATCAAAATCACTGAAGTTAAAGCGGTCATATGATCTGATTTGAAGTCCTCCTTTCTCTTTGGAGTGTTTCAAGCTCAAGTTCGTGAATAGATAAGAATAGTTGAATAGATAAGATAATGTTGTGAAGACTAAAGATTCAAACCCAAAGAGATATTCTTTATAAAAGTTAAAACACCTAAAACACCTCTTTAAAAAAAAAAAAAAAAAACATCACTACGTCACGATTGGGGAAGATTTGCATAACGCCGTCAGATGTTCAGGCAAAGAAAGAAGACGTAACTTTGATTCTCGCTGTAGTATTGTTGCCGCTGGCACCATGTCGTGGAGATGCTATGTTTCATTGTGAAAGCGAAAATACTTTGAAAATACTTACCAAAAGAGGACACTAGAAATCAGTGGGTAAGTTGTATCTGCTCTGAACTTTTTTAATGTTTCTCTTATTATTCAGACGTTTGTTCTATTTGAAAATAAGTGCCCTGCAAAGTGGACATCACAGGGTATCCCGCCGTGATTCCAGTTTGAAGTGAGCGTATATGTTCCATTCAAAGTGCACTGAAGCATGCGAGACATGCATTTAAATTGTATTTGTTTACCGAGGTATATAACATCACAAAACAACAAGAACAAAAAGGTAGAATAAGACTAATTAATAAAAAGCCAGCTCCATTCAGGAATAGATGTCCGTAAGTTCTCTAACAAGTCAAATGATAGGCTCATTAAGCTCAGACACGCATAACAAATTCTGTTTCACTTCACTTGCTCACCCACTGCTTTCAAATGAGATATATAGCAGTGCTGCTGAGTTCAGCCTACAGCACATCAGTTCAGTCATGCTTTGTTAATTTTAGAACTGCTGAATCTGGTGCTGTTGAATCTAGATTACATGAGCATCAGATTGCGTTGAGTTTGGTTTAGTTGACACTGAATTCATTGGTGTTCATCTGGCGTGTTTCTTGTGCACATTATAGCTGCAGGCCCTAATCAGAGCCCGTCTCAGTAAAACAACTGATAATAAAACTGATTTGCAATAGCTAACTGAATTGCTGACAAAGTAAAGGTCTTTTTCTCAGGGTTCTTGCTGGGTTTTTCTGTAATTTTTTTTTTATCAAGGTAATAAAAGCTCTTTAAAGTACCCCTCTAAATGAAGTTTAAGTGGTTGATCTAGACCAAAAGTGTAAACTGAACGTCACTACCGACTAAAATGTGCCATGAGTGGCACTTTAGTGTCTGATTCAGTGAGAGGTGTATTAGTTCTGAGAGTCAGGGACTATTGGTTTAGACACAGAAACAGATTTGAATCAATATACATATCTCTCGCTCTCTAAATTTGATTATTTAATAAGCTTCTTTGAAGTAACAAAACTACTGTATGCGCCTCTTTACACTTCACCTCTTTAAACAGAGAAAATAAATCTTAAAGCTTCTGTTTTTAAGCATTTTTTACTGAAACAAAAATCAGATGACAAAGACTGGACCACTTTTTTCCCCCCTAAACCTAGCTAGTGAATCTATTTAGTTTCATTAGTTGACCTAAAATCTTTTCATATACAAGTAGCATATGTTTTTAGTCTGAATGTGGCCATGCTTGGAAAACTTTTCCAAACTTTAATGTCCAATTAGTTTCACTATGGATCTGACTGCAGTTTGTTTACTATGAGAATGAGCCGTCCTGCCTGCTGCTGGAATATTAACATACTGTAGGACGCATTCATGCATGCACACGCTTGTGTTCTCATTTGAATATTGTAGAGTAAGATTGTCATTATGTACAGCCACAGAGTTCTA
This sequence comes from Carassius auratus, assembly GCF_003368295.1. NCBI lineage: Eukaryota > Metazoa > Chordata > Actinopteri > Cypriniformes > Cyprinidae > Carassius > Carassius auratus. The sequence continues at coordinate 17,033,438 of NC_039249.1, forward strand.
CATCTCACCCTCTTCTGCTTTTCTCTATGCTCTCCCTCCACTTTTTATATTTCCACCCATTTAAGTTATTATGTAACACTCTCAGTGGCTCTAAGTGCAGTGTGTTCTCTGTTTAAGAGGTGTGTGTTTGTATTAGGATCATTATTCACCAGCAAAAGACAGAAAGCTATCAGAGCAGGTGATTAGATGTGAAAGAGAGAGGAGTGTGTGTGTGAGAGAAGAGATAAATAATTAAACGAATCAAAAACAAAGCAGTTGCATCTAAATGGAAAGTTAAGCTAACGTAATGCAATGATGAACATCCTTTTTCCGATGAACAAGAACACAGTAAAGTGTCTAAGAAAGAAGGGCATGCAAAACATCCTTTCAGCTGGGCTTTTAAAGCAGTCTCTACATGCCAGCAAAAAGCAACCAAAAATGCTTTTAAAAGCCATAAAGCTGAAATTGTGACCCATTTCATGCTCTTCAGTTGAGCATATAACATTCCAGCATACTGTAGGAGAAGATACAATCATGCAAATATATATGTACACTCTTAAAAAAAGGTGCTTTGGATGACAAATGGTCCTCGCTGGAACCATTACTGCTCAGAGAACCCAATGCAAAACACAGATCTCCAGAGATCTGAGGGGATTCTTGGCAATAAAAAAAATAAAAAGATTGAACTGTTTCTTTAATCAAGTATACAATGGGTAGGTGGAACTGTTAGTCTACAGACTTTTTCCTTTGCTTTTATTCTGTTTGGCATGAAATAATGTGACACACCAAAAATTCAGTCAGTAAATAATGGCAGATTTTTTTCTTTTATTCTGAGTGAACTACTTCTTTTAGAACAGCACTGTAATCAAGTAAACCAAATCAAGATGAAAAAAAAAAGGATTGTAAGAGTCTTTAATCACCCTAAAGTGGATAATTTTGTGATAATAAATAGACATGATGCATGCAGTTTAGTTACAATTATTTTATTATGCAAAATATGAGTTTGCCGAGTCAAACGAGAGCTGTGACATTAGCAGAGCCGTGTAGCAAATGAGCTGCGGGGAAATGGTCAATTAGGCCTCGGCAGTTAGTGATCATTATTTCAAACTTTATGACCCCAGAATGTCACAACTGACCAATCAGAATTGAGTATTCCAGAGAGCACAGTAATTAGCATAACTATAGCAAAAAAATATAATAAAGCTACGTTTCCCGACTTTTATTAATACCAACACTCAAGAGGTACCCAGACTTTAGGGATTGAAGGATGATATGAAATCTGAATCACCATCCTCATAAACAAAATTGAGCTTTTCACTGCTGCATGTATTTTATACCATACCACATCAGGCCTTTTACTTTTTAATATATCTTTTGTTTGAATAATCAAATTCTGAGGTTCCTTTAGTGGTTTTCCAACTCGAGAGCCACAATAACTGTTTTAAAGGGACATAGTTGATATTTATTTAGTTTTTTTCTGAAAAATGATATTTATGCATTTCACACAACCTAATCACTGCTTCATATCAGCTGCATCTCTCACTTGTATATAAAACCTATTTACAGGTATATTTAATACTGCTCATAATAGTGCTACTCACTGGCACCCACCAATTTGAATGTTATATTTTATAGCTTTTACAGTATAATATTTTTATTAAGGTGAGGTTTTGTTTACTACCTTACTACTTACTTGTTATGTAATTGATTTGAAAAAGTTTACTTTGCCCTAAAAAGTAATAAAAATACAACAAAATGCTCATGAATATTAAAAGTTGATCAAAAAAAGATAACCAACTATCGTGTATGATAGAGCAGATAATCAGCGAAGCCTATTATGATTATGAGTTCAGATTACATCCAATTTCAGGGTCATGTGTCCTATTAACTAATGAGGCCAATACCAATATTTCTAAATCGACCATAATGTATGAGCAAATGCTGTATGGTTATTTCCTGTTCAGTCTCAGTAGCTTTATTAGATGGGGATGTACTGCAAATTATAACTGACAGCAGCAGAGAAGCACAGGAAAATGATCAGTCTGTGAAAACACACACACAACATTTCAGAGAAGCAAACAAATAAATGTAAAACATGCCATATCTGTTTCGAGTAACATGTATAGCTATGTAATTGCATACATAATGGCTACATGCTGTGCCGATGGTTTTTTAGCAATAATAAATGGGCCGGATCATTAGCAGCATGTTTTGCTGTAGTCATCCCCATTAACCTCATCCCACTCTGTTTATCTGCCACATTATACAATTAAAGGGGGCTTTGCATAACAGCCTTTCCCTCTCAGAATACACCCATCATTAAATCAACTCTCTCACAAAGCCTAGCTGTGCATGTGTGCACTTGAGCGCTCAAAAAAATGCCACCACACACACACAGTGCCCACTTACACTGCGATGCAGCTCTCTCAGAGCCTCTATGTGCGGGGCACTTTATACAACAGCAGTTCTGGAGAGCGAGAGCGGAGTTAGTGTAGGTGATGATAATGCTCAGCAGGGCCTGTAATCATGTCAGTATCAGTGCTTTGTTTCTACACAAAATGACTGAGATCAGCTTTATAGGGAGGACTCGGATCACTCATGGTCTGTGGCTGCTGCTGTCAACATCACATTTTAACATGCGAGTGAGTTATGATTTCCTCGCTGCAATCCCAGCAATCTGCACTCATTCACAGCATCGATACTGATATTTGAGACGAATGACTCGCAAGAAAAACAGAGTCAGCAAAGTTGAAAATAAGACACTCTAGGCCAATGGCGAGGAAATTTCTTGCTAGACAGGTGGAATTTCTCAGAGCCTTTAGGGACAAGTGTGTAATCGCTTTCTCAATATAAAGAGTGAACGCTGCTGTGGCTCCCAGCCCTTCAGGGACGCTCTGTCATAGCTCAGTCTGGGGGAACAGCAATCGGCAACATTTCACATAGCAGGAATGGATTTCTCTGTGCTGCATTAAAACTCTCCGTATCTGTCAGGATGACACTGATTAGCCAGCCAAAGCCTTTCTATCAAGGAGTTCTAGAATACCTTAAGAGAGCTATTTCAATAGCAATTGCTTCAATGGATCTTGCTTGGCTATAAAGAAGAAAAAAAAGGGCTTACGGAGGGCCACACGATCCTTCAGAATTCATTCTAATATACCGATTTAGTGTGCAATAAATATTTCTTGTTATCCGCATCGAAAACACTAGTTCTGCATAACATATTTGTGGAAACCATGCATCTATCTATCAGTCTATCTAGAATTCACATCTTGCTTTTAAATAAAGCAAATAAAATAATTTAAAATATACATTTAGTCTGAATACAGTGCTGCTTGTGAAAAGTTATCATCAGCTGAGAAATAGGTGTTTTGCCAGCAGCATGGTGTAGTTACAGCATCTACCAGCAGGGGCTAACTGCCCAACCTTGACCTCTGTATGAGTGCAGCAGAATGCTGGAAGGCAACAGCCCTTTCTGGCTCCATCCTCTCAGGAGTCCTTCTCTTTTAATGAGCCCTCTGCTGTCTTAAATCTACACCAGCAATTAGCCACCACAGATTTAGTTGAATGGAGCCTAAAGCACAGAAAGTTCTCACATATCTTATTGCATGTTGCTTCTACAGCCTCACATTAGCTAGTTTCCTTTCATTTATGCACACGAGGAAGTGTTTCTGGGCGTGTGTCCTTCAATAATACATAAGTGTGTGTTTATGCCATGAAACGGATATTTGAAACAGTTCTGTCATCTAATGTTGCCTCTCTGTGTGCACCAGAGAGAGCTCATAACTACAGGACTGGTCCACAGAACAGACTTTTATTTTTTTTATCCCATTTAATGAGTGTGAGGACTGTCCTGATAGATGTAGCTTTTTCTACAGCTCTCACACATCTCTTCCTATTCAGCACATCTCTCTCTGAACCATTTCCACTGAGAAGATTAACAATTAACAACTTTCTATTACATTATTGTACCTTCAGAATCCAATAGCACATGCTTGAAGAAGCTCTGCAGGTTTGAATACTGACAGATCATTTTTAGTCTACGTTCACCTCTCCGTCATAGCACAGTGACCACCATCTCATCTATGTCTCACAGTTCTGGAATCTTCTGAATATAATCTACTTACGTGAGAGGCATGATCCTAAAGTAGTCAGCGCTGATCTGAAGTCAGCTCAGGAGCAACGCTAACATGTAGCTAAGTGTCTGACTGAACAGGCTTATAGTATTTAATAAATTAAGTACGGTGGATCTAATAACATCTGGACCTCTCACAAGATTTGCATGAGACTTCAGTTTAAAGAATCAATTGGTGCAGCAGAATCAGGCAAAAATGTAATAAGATGTGAGTCATCGCTCATTCTGGTCATCTGCATCAAAAAAAGACCATAATAAAAATACAAAAATGATGAGCATTTCAATCCTCCTCACAGTCTACACACAAAAACAATAACATGGCATTTCTGTTATAATTTTATTACATTTAAATCACATAAAGGACCGTTTCCCAGAATGCAGATCAATTTATCGTCGCCTTTTTTCCTTTAAAAGAAAAAATAATAATAACATGGCTTTCTAAAAACAAACCGAAAAACAAGGAAAGGACAAAAAATAGTCACTTCTTAATGTTAAGTACATAATCCATCAGAAGAGCTTTTTCAGGAGCAGAAAGAGAACTAAATGATGTTTTTACTGTAGGAGGCCAGTGAGCTGAGCTAAAGCAGAGGTTCCACTGTTTACCAAAGCTCTGACTTGATTCAGGACATACCGCCACACATTCATTTTCAGGATAAAGTGGTTTGCTAAAAGAAGCCGAGAGCCTCTCCATATTAATGCAGAACATAATGCATTAAAGCTGTGAATAAAAATAAAAAATTCACATACAGATCATCCAAACATCTGCGTTCCCTATGCAGTACTGTAGCCCTGTGTGTACCAGACCACTGGCCAGTGTTTTTACACTTAAACACCCATCATGAAGACACTCCCTTAGGTCACGTCTCAACATAAGGTACACTTAAGCAGATTAGACATTGTGACTTTACAAGCTGAAGTCAAAATGTGCTGTAAATTCAGAAATTCAAAAGGCATAACAACAGAGCCAGTGGCCGGCTTTGAGGTTCAACGGACAGGTTCTCTGAACACACACACCTCAGAAATGTTTTCTGAGAGAGCAGATAGGAAACAGAGTGCTGCATAAGAAATAAAAAGGAAGGATGCAACACAATTGTTGTCAGGTGTCTGCCTAACTTTCAATAGGCTTTGAAAATCTCCAGTAGCTGACAGAACTGGGATAGCGTTTCTTCCACATACACACTCCTGTCAGACTCCACCGCTTCCCTGCCGAGGCTCTGAGTGTGACGTCCATCACGTCGTGTCGAGAAGCACTTTACTGTAAACAGGGAAGGGGAGACCCTTTTTAAGAAGCCGTCTTTCTGTTTTCGTTCGGGGGAAAGCGTGATAATTGAGGTGTTTCTGTGGTAAAAAGCAGTGCACAGGAGACTGTCTTGGCCACACGGAAGACAGTCGATGATGAGGATGCAGAGAAACGTCACAACTTAAGAGGGATCCTTCAGACAAAGGGAAATTCTGTCATCACTTACTGACTTGCACGTCATTCCAAATCTTTAGGACTTACTTTCTTCTGCGAAACATTAAGGAAAATATTAGAATTTTGGTAATCAAATATATGACCACTTCTCAAAATTTCTTATTTTGTGTTTCACAGAAGAAAGTCATACAAGTTTGGAACAACATGAAGGTGAGTAAATAATGACAGAATATTTTTTTTTATTTTTATCATCCCTTAATGCCACAGAATTAAACAATACAACACAAAATATAAAACTTGTGTACACCTCCGTCTTCTTTCTCTTTTTCTTTCCAAAGGCTTATAAAACAGAGTGTGGTCCATTGATCTTCATAAAAACCTGAACTAAAATGCACCAGTCTTCATCTAAAACAGCAATGACTCCAATGACTAACACACAGTAATATAATTATGTTGTGCAGAATGTGACAAGGTTTAGAAACTTTTTGGACTACTGGACTGTCCAAGGAAATTTAACCTTTCTGCTCAAAGCAGCAGCTCTCAACTGGAATCCAAAATGTTTTATTTGAATTTTGATGATGTAAAGAAACAAAGGATTTAGTTGAACAAATGTCCCTCACCAGACTAAAGACACTCTATTGACAGACCTTACTCTGCATGTGGCTCTACTTTGAACACTGATCTTGATGGACAACTTCAGCAAGGCTGATCAACGTACAACATGAAAAGGTCTGAATTCATTGCAGAGTTTAAGCTGAGCAGGAAACTAGAACTTTTGTCCTTTCATTATTCACTAGACCGTGTCAGAGCAGATGTGAAATATGAAAGCTGATGGCGATAAGAGAGAGGAACACATGGGTCGAGTGCAAATATTTGCGGAAGTTTCTGTTGTGTGGTTCAAATTGTTGGTTTCCTCTCCAAACCCCGTCGCTTTTATCGCCCATATTCGTCTCCGTGATAACTACTATCGCTGTTGCTGTAGTTACTGTTATTGACTGGAGAAAGAGAGGGTGAGGATGAGAGTAAAGACGCAGGGAGGGATGCATAGTCTTGGAGCTCCTCTTCCTCCAAGACACTGTCTGTTTCCACAGAAGGGGAAGGTCCATTTGCTTCTAGAGCAGATGAGAAAACAGGTGAAAACTCCTGTGAAAGGAGGGACGTGTGTAGTCTTTCCTGTTCTATGAGGGACGTTAGGTCCATGTCTGTAGAGGTGCTCTGAGCGGTGTCGGGATGAAGCCCCAGCGTGCTGGAGAGGATGCGGGAGTACGAACTCTCAGGGGCAGTAGAGGAGGGCCCGGGGGCGGGGCTCAAACCAGTTTGTCTTTGTGCGTCCGCTCCTGTCTGGGAGCCACGGTGGATTCGGTGGCTAACGATGATGTTGTTGCCAAAGCTGCCCATGGAAGCCATTGTGGTGCTCTGCTCACGCTGGACCACCGCTGTCATCCCTCCCTCAGCCATTAGCCTTCGGATATGAGACGCATACTCAGCCTGACCTAAGAGAGAGAGAAGGAAAACTTGAGTTGAGAAATACCAGAGTGCACAGTAAACAGGGATCAATAAACTTGAGTTGGGAGAAACAAAGGAATAAGGCTAGTAAATATGGCCTTTAGGAGAAAAAGTGAAATTGAGAGCTTACAAAACATGAAGAGTTGGAGGTGTTAGTGGGAGATTTATGTCTTGGCAGTGTCAGTGGAGATTGAAACATCAGATGGTTTTCAAACAGCTGTTTACAGTGCAGGTTTACAGCCCAGACACATGTTGTATGGACCTAATTTAATAGGAAGGTGCGGTGCAATTAAAAGCACCACAATTGACTCTAAATTATTCATCAACTGTTTCTGCAAACTCCATTCTTTGATCCTCATCTATTGTTGAGGCACTTTGAATCAAGTACAGTTAGTGTGAATATGTTTCAGATGTTTGCATCAGCATCAACAACCCTTTCAAGCTTCGGTTTGTTTCTTCACTTTAATTCACGCACTGATAGTTAAAATTCTTCATTCGTTTTCTGAATTGTGAGTGGATGTGCTATATATAATCTAAAAGAGCTTTCACACTAGACACCTTTGCTGCAGTCTGAACTGGAGTGTGATTGGTCTCTCTTGACTCTATCCAACCCTGATGGATTTGCATACATCTATAGTCATCACAAACGTGCACAGCACATGACAAAAAGCAAGATATATGTGTATATTACTTTATTTAGAGCTATTATGCGCAGCAGAGTGAACAATGTCGCACGAAGGTGGCTTTCTGCTGTTTGCAAACGGTCTCTTTTGAGGAGACAGCTGATTGCAAACCATTAATTTGTCATCTCTGATTGCACTCATGCTGCACAATTACACTGCAACTCACTGTGTAAAGAAACTAATGACACTAGTTTTCTACTAATAGTAGCCCAAACCCAAAATCTAACCAAACCATAAACCAACCCTACAGTCAGAAGGCAATGACACTGTATGCTGACAAGAACTGTGGCCTTAAACCTAATCCTGACTCCTGACTGGTTGACAACCGTTCCACGACCAAAATCAGTATCAGATAGTTCCTTTGTTTCTCAGTGTGACACAAGTTTTGGTTACCTGTGCTGTCTGTGCTGGGTTCAGTGAGATCTGACTCTTCGTCTTCCTGAGGTCGACTGTGGGGGGGCGTCTCTGGCACCACCTCAGACCCAGAATCCTCTGGGAGAATCTCTAAATCCAAGCTGTCTGTGGCTGATAAAGAATGATCATTTCAGCATTTTACCATTTGTGACCCTGGACCACAAAACCAGTCGCTGGGGTATATTTTCAGCAATAGCCAAAAAAAAAAAAACATTGTATGGGTCAAAATGATATTATATAATGTATATATATCTATATATATAACATACAATATGCCAAAAATCATAGGATAGTAAAGATCATGTCCCATGAAGATATTTTGTAAATTTCCTAGTGTAAATACATCAAAACTTAATTTTGATTCATAATATGCATTGCTAAGAACTTAATTTGGACAAATTTAAAGGCGATTTTCTCAATATTTAGATTTTATTTGTACCCTAAGATTCCAGATTTTCAAATAGTTGTATCCTAATAAACCATACATCAATGGAAAGCTTATTTATTCAGCTTTCATATGATATATAAATCTCAATTTAAAAAAAATTACACTTCAGACGGTTTTGTGGTCTAGGGTAACATTTGTCGTTAAAGCACCCCCAGTTGATTTTCAACACATGCCACTGGGATGAAGAAAACAAGTAAAAAGATTATAAAACTAGTACAAGTTAGTGGCAAAAAGATTAAGTAAAAAGAAACATTGTCTGAGCATGTGAGTAAATAACACATAATTGTTTGTATTCATATTTTTGTGAAGAATGCTATTGTTACGACTGAACTAATATTGGATCTCTTTCTTCAAACTCTGAGTGCTTGTAAAAGTTGCATTATATTTGTGTGTTTGTACTGGGCTTCATTCTCACAATGCCACAAAATGAGGCACAAGTACAATACTTAACAGTCCTTTTATTATTACTTCTTTCTGTATTGCTTGCTTATGTTTTTACATTTTCATTTTCCCACCTAACTGAAAATCCAAATGCAGTTATCAGATGAACAAGTCGAAAAATAGGTATTTGACAACTAGAGGCACAGAACAAAACACCATCAGTCATGAATAATGGAGAGGAATTATCTTTATCTCAGCAAGGGGGGTATTTTCACAGTAATTTCTGTTACCTGGAGCAAAAGTTA